>NC_085137.1:131347781-131395202 GCF_035046485.1 Aedes albopictus
AGTTTGTTCGTGCCCGTCCGAGGAGGGACAAAGAAAGTTTCATGAATACCGTGGAATGGGGTGACGTTATTCATTGTTTATGCAAAACTTTAGAAATTTTTTAATGATTTTTTAGTAAATTGTATCTAATTGCAAAAGTTGAATAGGATTAATCGGACATCTTTGATATATCTCAGCTAAGGCTCATCCAATTTTCAAAATTATTTAACTCAATTCAAAACTCTAAGTTTAAAATTTCTGGTAGAATCCAACTGCAAGTTTTGCAGGGATCACTAAGGCAATTCCTGCTAGGGGTTATCCTGGAATTATTGGAGGACACCCAAGTGCAATTACTAGAGAAAACCCAGCTGAAGGAGCTTAAGAAACCCTAGCAACAGTTTCGGGTGAAATCCTAATTGAAATATCTTATGATACTCTAAGAGAAATTCCTAAAGGAATCCTTGAAGAAATCTCTGGATAAATCGTAAGAGGAATCCTTAGAGAAATATCGGGAGGAATCTTTGGATGAATATTTAAACCTTTGAAGCAATCACTTCAAGAATATTTAGAAGAATCCCATCAGGCATTTGGCATTTCTAGAGGAATTCCAGGTCTTCAAAGATTTGTCATGGATTGTCTCCAAGAATGCCAGATGGGTTTCTCTAGGAATTCCTGCTGGGATTGCTGAAAAAATACCATCAAGGATTCCTCCAGGGAGTCCATTTGAACTTCCTCCTGTGATTTGTCAATAGATTTCTCAAAGAATTCGGTCATGAATTCTTCCGGGATTTTTTTCCAAAAAAAAAACGACGATTTCTCTCAGGATACCTTCAGATATTGCTCTCGAAAGCCTCCCAGAAATTCCTCTTGAGGTTCTATGTATCAGAGAGTCTTCTAATGCTTCCTCTAGGAATTCCTTTTGAGATTCATCCATCATTTTTTGCAAGGATCCTTCCGAGAACTCTTCTGACATTATTGCTGGGAGTCCTCCAGTGATTCCTGCATGGATTTCCCCACAATTCTATTACACTTACTGGGATTTATCTTTGGAATAATTTGAAAACAACTCTAGGCAGGAATTCCCAGGGTTTTTTTTAAATTCACATCTGCAGGGAATCCTCGAAGAATTCCTGAAAGACTCGAGAGTAATAATTTAAAATATTCCTGCTGTAAGTGTTTGAGAAATTTCAGCAAGAACTCCCGAAGAAATTCTAGTAGGCGTTCCTGAAGGAATGTCAACAGCAATCACTGGAATACAAAGAGTTATTCCTAGAGGAATCCTTGAAAAATTCCCTAATCAATTCATAGCAGGAATTTCTGGAATAACTTCAAAAGGAATACTAGGAGGATTTTTTGGAGGCACCCCAGCAGAAATCTCCTTGGAATTCCTCCAGAAATGTCTGATGAGATTCTACTGCAAGTTTACGGAATACCTCCATGGATTTCTTCAAGGATTTTTCCAGAAATTGCTCCAGTGATTCTTTTCGGGATTTTTTCATGATTCCTGTAGGAAGTCCTCTCGAAATACCTTCAGAAATTCTTGCTAGGACTTAGTCATGAACTCCTACCAGGATTTCCCCAAGCATTCTTACTAAGAATTCTCATGCATTTCCAGATGGTATTTCTGGCGTTGTTACTCTTAAAAATCCTCCAGGACTTCCAGTTCCAGTTTGAAGAATTCCAGCAAGACTTGCCAGCAAGGATTCCCATCATGAATACTTGGAAAAACCACAGTAGTAATCCTGAAACAATTTTATCATAAAGGAATTTGAAAATACAGATTTCCAGAATTCGAAGAAAAAATCCTAGGAAAATCCCCAGATTAGTTCTGAAGGACTCTCTGCAAAAAATATCCCTGGGTGAGTTTGTGAAATTTCAATAGGAATTCCTGGAGGAATTAAATGAGTAACTTTTGGAGCAAACCCAGTTCGCAGTGGGTATTCTTGATGATTTTTAGATGAATTCCTGAAGGAACTCTTCGAAAAACCCGCTGAGAAATATCAAGAGGTACTCATGAACTCACGAGAAATTCTTCGAAAAAGTCCTCTTGGTGTCCCTCCACAAATGCCTTTCTGTGATTTCTTCAAGAATTGCTATAGAAACTCCTCCGGTAGATTTCTCTCTAGGAATTTCGCTTGGAGAAATCTCTGAAGGACTACAGCAAACAATTTTGAAAAAATATCTGAAGGAATCACAGCAGCACTTTTATCTAAATCTCAGCTGTAATTGCATGGGGGAATTCCTTCAATAATTGCTGGAGAAGTCCTAGTATCACTCCAGGAATTTCTCTAATAGCTCAAGAGAATTCTTAGGTATTTAAACAAATACTTCTCATCGGATCGGAATCGTATGAGATTACCTAGGTGTAACCCCGATACGTTATTGAAGGGAGTTTCAAAAGAAGGTGTTACTAGTAAAAATTCTAACTGAAATCTCAAGGAATTGCTGGAGACTCTTCGGAGGATGTCTTGAAGATTTTATTCGGAGGAACGCCTGGAATTTCAACTGAAACTTCTGTAAAGTACGCAGAAGAACCTTCTTAAGGAATGCCAAGAGATTTCCCAAAGAACATGACAACAATGTACAACAATTTTAGAAATCTTGCGTAAATAAGACTCGAATGTCGCAATATTGGAAATTATATGCAAATAATTCTTGGAGCTATTAGACAAATATTTAAAGAATTCTTGGATGAAGGAATTGTTGGAGACATTCCCAAAGAATTCTCAAAAAAATCTTTCAATTATCTAAGGCCCTATAAGGATTCTTGCCAGATTTTTCGGTGAATTTCTAAAGTAAGTTCTGGAATAACATTTAGCGCAATCCATGAAGAAACTCCGAGAGGAATTGTTGAAAAAAATCTGTAAAAAATCGCGGAAAATGCAATGGAGCAGTTCGTGGATAATTTCTGGTAGAAATCTTTGAATAAACTCTTGGAAAATTCCGCAATGTTATTTTTACGTGAACTTCTGCTGCAATATTTAAAAAATGGGAGGATTCTATGAAGATATTACTTATATACTTAAGAATTTCCTTTTTTAAATCTATAGCAAAGTCCCTACAGGACTCGTTGGACGAGTTTCTTGAAAAGTTCTTGGGAAAATCTTTGTAGGAACTCCTTGGAGGGTCTTTGAAAGAGTTACTAGAAGAATTACCAAAAAAGATCTTACAAAATTCTTGAGGAATTCTTTGAAGAAATTTTAGTATGACTATTCTCACTGAAGAGCGTGATAATCTCAACATTCAAATGTCAAGAACGTATGAAATTCGTGATGTTTGACAGCACTAGTCAGAGTTTGATATTTTGATTTCCCGCTCGGATGTCTTTTTATTAGTGAGCACCTTTCGATCAAATGCCCATTCGAACAAACGTCATTCCGCCTAAAGCCTTTCGACCAAATACCATAGATTCGATTTTCATCCATCCAGAGCCAGCGATCCAGCATTGCACGTATCTGCTTAAATAGTTTCGTCGGAAAACCATGCTGTACGTTTCATAAGCCAGAAATGCTTACGTAGTACATAAACGAAATATGATTCCACCAGTCAGTCTCCAGTTAACCTAGTGGTTAAGGCTATGGATCGCCAATCCGGAGATGGCGGGTTCGATTCCCGTTCCGGTCGGGAAAATGTTCTCGACTCCCTGGGCATAGTGTATCATTGTACTCACAATATACTAATTCATGCAATGGCAGGCAAGGAAGGCCCTTCAATTAATAACTGTGGAAGTGCTCAATGAACACTAAGTTGAAGCGAGGCAGGTCAAGTCCTAGTGGGGACGTAGATCCATAAAGAAGAAGAAGATGTTCCCACAAAGTAGTTGACGAATCAATCAACGTTACTCCACTCCACGGTATTTGTGCCAGGCCGGCGGTGTATTGCATGAATCGAACAACAATCGAGAACGTGCCGTATCTTCCATCGTGCGATGATTGTCGTCAGCTATAAATTGCATTGTTAAGGGTAGGTACGTGAACATACGTATCCACATTGGTAGGTCGCCTAGGTATGCACGTATGTTTCGAGATATATTTATAGTTAATTCTAGTGAAATCGCTTTATTGCACCACGACGATCATCGATTGGTCGGCAAAAGCTGAAAGCTTAAACTCATGGACGGACGGACGTGCTGCCGCTGGTTCAGGGGAAAGGTCGCCTGAAAAATGAGTGTTTTTTTCTCATTTGGAGCAGGTTGTCGGCACTTGTAAAGGGGTGGGATACCTACGTGTCGTTTGCCAGTTGGAGCTGACTATTCTGTAGTTGGTCGTGGTTATGGTTGATTGATATGTAAAGAAATAAAGAACTGTTGTTGCATTCTACAGTATGAAGACCTTCACGAACCATTCAAATTCTACATCTGTACCGATAGGAGACAAATCTTAAATCGACTTCTTTATCATATAGCACCAACACTAAATCATTCCATTTTATCTTTTCGTTACAGGTAATTACCATGGACAACTTCGGAAAGAATCCAATGTTCCGCATCGAAGGTTTTCTATTTATTAGGTAATTGAACGTCAAAAGTTACATGCTTCACTAGTCATTAAACAAAACTGACAAATGTTTTGTTTATGTCGTTTCAAACATTCTCATATCTACTCCAACCAGGCTAATTAAACTCTGTCAACACTTTGAGTGACCTACGATTACCGGTCATCCATCTTCATTCGGAAATGGTTGACATCGTGTTATCAGGGCGTTCCGTTTCCCCCTGTGTATTCAATATCTTTTTCTTCTTCTATATGGCTCTACGTCCTCGCTGGAACTTGGCCTGCCGTGCTTCAACTTAGTGTTCTTTGAGCACTTCCACAGTTATTAATTGAAGGTCTTTCTTTGCCTGCCATTGCATGATATTGTAACATTGTGAGGCAAGTACAATGATACTCTATGCCCAGGGAGTCGAGAAAATTTTCCCTATCGGAACGGGAATCGAACCCGCCGTCTCCGGATTGGCGATCCATTGCCTTAACCACTAGGCTAACTGGAGATCCGTGTATTCAATATAGAAGTCATATACAATGAATGAACATCGTATTGCCAAAGCAATTCGTCCTCTGTTTATGTCTAGTATTTTCTGCAATTCTATATGTGTAAACAAAACACGCAGGCATGTTCCAACCAATCCTTACCTACCTATGAAATAACTAGCCGTCGTCATTAGTAGGTACTGTTCGAATGTATGTACATTGAAATGCGGGACAACATGCCCTCCACTAATAAATCATTCATTCATTAGCCAAAGTGAATGTGTGTCATACGTTCGTTGAGTTATACGAATTCTTCTATCCTTCACCCAGTGGTTCGTTAATCATTTGTACAAGTTTTAATTCTTGTTCACTGTGGTTATGTACGTTATTGCTGCTAAATGGAAAACAAAAAATTTAAATGATTTAAACATAAACGATATGCAAGCTATGAATTTGAAAAAGAAGTAATCAGATATTAAAAAAAAAATTGTTAAATATTGTTTTTGAAATCCAACAATCTTTGTTCGGCACAACCTTCGAGAAAGTTTTCAAACCATAAGTTTAGAAAATCAAAATAATTCAAAATATTTTTTTTACGAACTTTTCAAGTTATTTTTATTTTTCAATGTACTAGGAAGAATTTCTGACCTCTGATAAATGAAACTGTGATGTGATGTGGTTGATAGCTACCACCAGTGAAAGTCTTGTCATGTTGTACAAAGTAATATGATATATTAAAATTTTTATCTGGTGGTTTGTTTCCAAAGGGCGCCACAAACACCTTGCAAACTGCTGGAGCTGACCGCAACCATCGCAATCAAATAATTGTGATGATTGCAAAGAATCTCTACCACGTGATTTTGGCCTTGCGATCACGATTCCTTCCCCCAGCCAACAGCATGTACAACACCCAGTCCCATTTAACCTCCTCCCAAAATGCATGGAAAAATATTTTTACATGGAACAAACTCACCGGGTCTTACATTGCAGTCGCTGAGCACTAAGGCTCGAGAAACATTTATGGTCTGCTCCTCCGAATCTTCAATATTTCTTTCCCGAAATCATTGCGAATAGAGTGTGCTTCGGCTCTTACATTGATTACTTATTTATAAAGCATATTATATATTAGTAAAACAATGTGACAACTGTTTTGTTCCTCAAAATGAAAGATTAACCGCATCTCAAGAAAAAAAAGCTCATCCTAGCTCAAAGAATTGGAGGCAATATCACATTAAAAAGGATAATGAAAAAATGCACTGAAAAAAAAAAAACTTTTTATGAAATCCCTGGGAGAGTTGTAAAGAATTCCCGGAGAATTTTGGAAGGAATTACCGGAGTTATTTTTGAAGTAATTTTTGTAAAAATTCTTGAACAAGTACTGGAAAAACTTGTAATTAGGTGGCACGAAATGTTGCTAATTGACAAATTGAGAGATGAAATTTGCGAAAAAAAATCGCGTTCTGGTGGGATTCGAACCCACGACTCCGTATTCGCTAGACCGGCGCATTAACGAACTAAGCCACCAGAACGAGTTTTTTTTTTCACAAATTTCATCTCCTTATTTGTCAATTAGCATCATTTCCTGCCTTCTAATTACAAGTTTTTCCAGTATGTTTTAGACATACCAGCAAATCTGGTAAAATGCCAGTAAAATGGACAATATGTGTAATTGTAGATTGTACCATTGACCGAGTTCCTGAAAAAAAAATTGCGGAAGTGTTTTTGACGAAATCTTTGCTGAAATTCACAAAGAAACCCTTAAAATACAAAAAAGTCCCTGGAGAAATTCATAGAGCTATCGTAAATACTTTGAAGAACACCTGGAATAATTTCTAAAGCTATGTATTAATCTCTGCGGGAATCCCTGGGCCAATCCCTTCTAGAACCACTGATGGAAATCATGTAAGAATCTCTAGAAGAATCCTTGTAGAAACTCGCTGTAGATGTTTTAAAGAAAATTCTTGGAGAAATTCCTGCAGCCGGAGGTATTTTCGATAGAATTTTTGGAAAAACCTCGGAAGATTTTATAAAGGAAACCTTGAAGAAATTTCTGAGTAAATTCAAAATTTCTGAATGTCAGAAGAAATCACTGAGGGATTTTCGGAAGGAATCCATGGAAGAACAATCCATGCCTAACTTTCTTAAAAATTTCTTCGGGAAATTTCTGAAGGAATCTATGGAGGAATTTTCGTATTTATGCCTGAAGAACATTTCAAAATGATCTTTTGAAATAATAAAAAAAAAACGCCAAGGCATACCTGTAGCAATACCCAGAAGAATCCTTGGAAAAATTCTCATAGCAATGCCTGTACGAATTTCTGATGATTTTTTAGAAGATTTAGAAACCCCTTGGACGAATTTATGAAGGATTTTCTAAATACCTGTTAGCATCACCCAGTGGATAAACGTAGTATTAAATAGTTCATCATCGGATAGCTCTTGACATCCTGATCATCTTTGCCAAAGACGAAATTCTTCAATGTTGTCTGATTCTCGAGATATAGAAGTTTAAAATTTCCCACTGGTGCCACCTATCGGATTTATTCAGAATCAACTAGCTTATTATCAGGTACCTCTTGATGCTCCTATGCGTCCGATTTTCGGATACACAAGTTTAGAATTTCTGAAGCTTACTAACGCCACCAAGCACTTTAACCTAGAATCACCTAGCTCACTATCGAATAGCTCTTGGTGCCCTGATCAACTTTGCCGAAGATGAGATTCTTCTATGTAGTCTGATTCTCGTCGTACAGAAGTTTAGAATATCTAAGACTAGCGCTACCTAGCGAATATACAGATAAACCTCGATTTAGTGGACCCTCGATTTTATAGACATTTTTATTGGTTAAATTTTTAATATACAATTAGTTTAAAACAAGCTGCAAGTATTATGATGCTATGGGTTTCAGCCTTTTGACACGTTTGTTTTGTTTGTGTTTTGTGGAGCACTTATAATAGCGCCAAAGCATACCTTATGACATACTTAGTTTTAGATATTTACCCTAATCTCATACATTTCTTTCTGACTTCATATTTATTTTTCATAAATGTCTCGCTTTGTCGATGATCATGATGAGTGCAGTGTATGGGGTGATTCTCTAGCGATATTTTTACAGATTACAGATATAGATAGCAATGACAACATTTTTTTGCGGATGGATGCAAACTGCCCATTAGGGTGCCAATGAAAATCGAATTTTCGAATTTAAAAAACGGGTAGTGCTCAAAAGTTTCGTCTCCTCAAAAAAAGTCCCCATGCAAAATTTCAGCTCAATCGGACTTCGCTAAGGGGTGGCCCAAAGCGGTCAAAGTTTGGCTGTTTTGAAACACGAAAAATATCCCAAGGTAGGGGTACATGAAAATTTCGAAATCGAAAATTTTTTTTTGATGCCAAATGCCTTAAAAGTACATGAAACGTCGAGATCTGGTGTTACCTCAAAAAAATTTTTTGGAAAAAAATTGACTTTTTGGACTTAGAGAATTTTTGAGTTGGGGGAGTGAAATGAATTTGAAATGGAGGATTTGAATTTAGTTGCTGAAATATTCATAGCAATAGTACTGGAACATGTCTTATATCATCGTTGGCAACTGCTAGCATATTATATATCATATATCGTTAGGGTGGTTCACTTATTTTGCATTAGGGTGGTCCTTTTTGTAGAAAAATTAAAAAAAGATAAAAGTATTAAAAAATCTCATATAACTGTAAGTCATTTTCAATGTTGAATATATATAATATTTCATTAGGGTGGCTCATTCATTTTTATTTAGGGTGGTTCTTTGAGATGGAAATTAAGAACAAAATAATATTTCCAGAAAACTTACCAGTCATATTTTTGTATAGTTTAAAACCATGATCCTTTATTGGCATGTAACACTTTGTTAAGATATTCCTAGACCAACATGTGGAAAGGGCGTAACAACCATTGCGAATTTCTGCTTCCCCTGTCCCTCCCGGGCATACCCCCAATTATTCATGAAATCTTTTATTTTCTTTTTAAAATTTTGAATCTTTTTTTTTTTTTTGGGTGCTTCACTTATTTTGCATAAGGGTGGTCCTTTTTGTAGAAGAATAAATAAAAAAAAACCATAATAGTATTTGTATTGTATTTTCCGTTAGGGTTGTTTTTTTTTTTGGAAATTAAGATCAAAAAATACTTCCAGAAAATTCAACCAGGTAATCTTTTTCGTATAGCTTCAAGCCATGATTTCCTACAAATCTTTCGGTGACTTATCTATATAATGAGATATTCTCTAATTATTATCTCTCCTCTCGTTCTATTTCATTAATCACGGCATCAATATAGTGATTAAAACCGATTTCTCTCTACAGAATTAAATATTGTGGTACGGACTACCAAAGGGATTTATTTACTAGAGAGGTTCATCCCATTGTAAGATTTTGAAAAGTTTTGTGAGACTAAATTCAAATATTCGGGTAAATATTTATTCAGCTGCTTCTATGAGGAAGAAGAGTTAAGTTTGAAGAGTAGAACTGTTTGTTGAACCCCTAAGATGGGGAAGTTTTTCATTATTGCGGTATTAGCAGATATAATTTACTTTTGCAATGGTCAAGGCTAAGCATGTCCGTACTGAGCGGATGAAATTTATGCCCTTTTGATTTACACCACCAAAATTATCGTATTCATGCAATCTTCCTACACTGAGCGAAAAAATCACTTCAATTCCACTGGAAATCATAAGTAGATTTTTTCCATCGAACTAAACATTTGAAACTTACATGATTGGTTAGTGAAAATATTCCACTGGAAAAATCCAATGGCATTTAAGTGAAATCTTTCACTACAAAATTTAATAAAATTTAAGTAAATTTTCAGTATATTTGGAACAACTTTTGGCCATTTTTGTTTTTGTTTTGTCTATTTCGAGATTATTAAAAAAATTGGTTTGTCTCTGTTTCATCGGAGACCCCCAAACGGTTCCCTAGTAAGGATGGAAACATAAAAATCACAGAACATATTGCCATCATCATACTCATGCTTGGTTCGTTAGTGATGGCTGACAATAATTCGCTTCATTTTTCATACATTCGACTTCAGTAAAACCCACTAGAAAATCATATACATTTTACAATACAATACTTAATTACTTTTACTTAATTCATTTGAACTCACTGAAAACATCATTGTTGAACGGTTAGTTGAGTTTTTCCAGTGAAACTAAAATGTATTTTCCTCTCAGTGTATCTTAACTGATAGAAGGATGTTGAAATAATTTAAATGTCTTTTCGAACTGTCAAAAAACCGCACCGCAGTACCACACTGAGCCAAAAGCCCAATATCGCATATTTTGCCCTATAAATCGGGGTATAGCTCAAAATTGTGACGTGCTGGAGCAAATCTGAGCCCGGATTCGGATTCAGCGACCCAAAAACTGTCAGAGACACATAAGTTTGCTTTTGAGACAGACCAAAATTTAATTTTTGTTTCGCCGTCTTATGTGCTCTCTCTTGTCCGGAATCCTGTTGGAAACTGATATTACGCAGAGGAATAGCAAAAAAGAAAAGGAAAATAAAAGTTCAAAAAATCAGATGTAATTTAATGTAGTGTACCAAAAACCTATCAGCATGAATTTAGTAAATATGTATCACAACAACGTTCCCACTCTTCCGTTACGTCCCTTTTACTACGACCAGGCTTGTTTGCACTGAGCGTATGAAAATTATGCTCTATTGATTTACACCACCGAAATCATCGTATTTATGAAATCTTCCGCACCGCAGTACCACACTGAACACACGGAGAGAATTTCACTCGGGGGAATTTTAACGCTCCGTGCGGAACTGCGTTGAGGTTTTTTGACAGTTCGAAAAGACATTTAAATTATTTCAACATCCTTCTATCAGTTAAGATAGGAAAATTGTATGAATACGATAATTTTGATGGTGTAAATCAATAGAGCATTAATTTCATCCGCTCAGTACGGACACGCTTGGCCATGACCATTGCAAAAGTAAATTATATCTGCAAATACCGCATTAATGAAAAACTTCCCCATCTTAGGGGTTCAACAAACAGTTCTACTCTTCAAACTATACTCTTCTTCCTCATAGAAACAGCTGAATAAATGTTTATTCGAGTTTTTGAATTATAAATCTCTTTGGTAGTCCGTACCACAATATTTATTTCTGTAAATCGGTTTTAATCACTATATTGATGCCGTGATTAATGAAATAGAACGAGAGGAGAGATAATAATTAGAGAATATCTCATTATATAGATAAGTCACCGGAAGATTTGTAGGAAATCATGGCTTGAAGCTATACGAAAAAGATTACCTGGTTGAATTTTCTGGAAGTATTTTTTGATCTTAATTTCCAAAAAAAAAAACAACCCTAACGGAAAATGCAATACAAATACTATTATGGTTTTTTTATTTATTCTTCTACAAAAAGGACCACCCTTATGCAAAATAAGTGAAGCACCCAAAAAAAAAGATTCAAAATTTTAAAAAGAAAATAAAAAATTTTATGAATAATTGGGGATATGCCCGGGAGGGACAGGAGAAGCAGAAAATCGCAATGGTTGTTACGCCCTTTCCACATGTTGGTCTAGGAATATCTTAACAAAGTGTTACATGCCAATAAAGGATCATGGTTTTAAACTATACAAAAATATGACTGGTAAGTTTTCTGGAAATATTTTCTTGTTCTTAATTTCCATCTCAATGAACCACCCTAATTAAAAATGAATGAGCCACCCTAATGAAATATTATATATATTCAACATTGAAAATGACTTACAGGTATATAAGTGATTTTTTAATACTATTATCTTATTTTTTAAATTTTTCTACAAAAAGGACCACCCTAATGCAAAATAAGTGAACCACCCTAACGATATATGATATATAATATGCTAGCAGTTGCCAACGATGATATAAGACATGTTCCAGTACTATTGCTTTGAATATTTCAGCAACTAAATTCAAATCCTCCATTTCAAATTCATTTCACTCCCCCAACTCAAAAATTTTCTAAGTCCAAAAAGTCAATTTTTTTCCAAAAATTTTTTTTTGAGATAACGCCAGATCTCGACGTTTCATGCACTTTTAAGGCATTTGGCATCAAAAAAATTTTTTCGATTTCGAAATTTTCATGTACCCCTACCTTGGGATATTTTTCGTGTTTCAAAACAGCCAAACTTTGACCGCTTTGGGCCACCCCTTAGCGAAGTCCGATTGAGCTGAAATTTTGCCTGGGGACTTTTTTTGAGGAGACGAAACTTTTGAGCACTACCCGTTTTTGAAATTCGATGGTCAAATTTTTCCCATACATTCCATTGGCACCCTACTGCCCATTCGTCCGAATTTTCCTCAAAGCTTTCTAACAAACTTCTTTCAAGATTTCTTATGACTTCCTCTCTAAGAATTGTAATATATTCCTGATATTTTTGGAAGATGCTTTACACTATCTGGGCGAGTACTACGCTTGTTTGAATTCCAAAATTTGTAGCAAATTCTATAAAAAGTTCAATACAATGCTTCGGCAAATTACTGACAAAATGTGTGATAAACTATTCCCAGTGCTGTCATGGTAAAATCAGTGCTAGTTAGTCAAGGATTGCAGCGCCCTTTCACTGGTACATTCCGATGGATGAATTCCTGCAGGAATCTCTGAAGGAATCGCTTTAGTAATTCCTGAAAAATATGCTGGAACAATTTTTGAAGAAATCCCTGCTGAAGTTTCAGAAGTCATAAAAAAATCTGGAGAAAGTTCTAAATAAATTACTGAAAGAACTTCTGAAAAACAGGAATATTTTGAGAATCCATAGATGGATTTTTTGAAGAAATTTCTGGAGGAATACCTAAAGAAACACTTGGATACCCCTGGTGGAATATTTTACTAAACCTCTTGAGATATTTTATGAAAAAAATCCTGGAGAAATCCCGTAATAAACATTTTTTTTCCAATAGCTCCTGGAGGAATCCATAGTGAAATTCCAAGAGATACGCTTGGAGTAAATCCTGATGGAATCTCTGAGAAACTGCATAGGGTGTGTGAATTTCCGCAGGAATCTTTGCAAGAATGCCTTTCAGCTTTTCCGTAGTAATCCTTCTTAGAACCTCTGAAAATAAAAACTATGTAGAAAAAAATACTGAAGAAATCCTTGGATGATTTTCTTAGTCTTTCTTATGAAATCCTTGTAGAAATTTCTGGAAGATAAATGTCTTGAAGGAATATCTAAAGAAATGTGAAGAAATTTTGGGAATGTCATGTTGGAGTCCTTAATTTATGATTCTTAATGTATCCGTGAATAATTTTCTAAAAAAAACCATGGAGTACTTTTGAAAAATTTCATGGAGAGTTTTCTAGATGAATGCTTTGAAAAATTCTGTTTCCTCCATAAAAAAAAGTCTGGAGAAATTTGTAGATAAATTTCTGGAACAATTATGCAAGAATTTTTGAATGGAATTTCTGAAGTATTTTCTAAAGGAATCCATGCAACATTTTGGAAGCTATAAGTGCAAGATATTCTTGGAGAAATTTCTGGAAGGCATTCAAAAGTCTAAAGGAATCCCTAGAAGATTTTGTGAAATAATTTCTGAATTTCTTTAGGGAAAAAAACCATTAAGTTTTTTTTTAAGTAAATGTACGAGAGGTTTCCAAAGGAGTTCCTGAAAGAATCTCTTTAAGATTCCCTGAAAGATTTTTTCAGAAATTTTTTTTTAATGAATCCTAGGATGGATTTCAGCAAGGATCTATGAAAAAATTATCGAAAAATATGTGGAAGTTTTTTTCGAGAAATTTGTAAAAAAATCTCTGGAGAAAAATCTGGTGATATTTTTGAAGGAATTATTAGTCGAATTTATAATAAAAGTCATGGGAGATCTTCTAAAAAAACTTCGAAAATGTTGTTAAGGAACCCCTAAGACAGTATAGGAATTCCAGCAGAAAATTATCGAATGGATCTCACTTTTTTTATGAATTCCTGCAGGAACTTACAAAAATAAATCCTAAAAAGATTTCCTGCCAGAAATTGTGAAACTTTTGGAGGAATCCCTAGTAGAATTTCTGGAGAAACTGAAAGTTGCTGAAGAATTTCTGGTGAAAGCCTTGGAAGAATTTCCAAAGCAACCCAGTACAAATTTTTGAATGAACTTTTCAAACTTTTTCTGAAAAACTATGGGGTAGTTTCTGGAGGCATCGCTAAAAGTTTTATTAAAAGAATCTATGGAGAAATTTCGGAATAAATGACTAAAGCAATCTCTGAACGATTTTTTGAAAAAAAAACCCTGGAGAAATTTCTGCTCAAATTCATGGATATTTTTTTGGAAATAAAAAATGGAAGAATTTCAGATGTAAATCGTGCAAGATGTTTTGAAAGAATTTTTTGTGGAATTTCTAGAACAGATGGAATTTCTGAACAAATCCCTGATGAAAGTTTCCGAATGAATCCTTGGAAGATCTTTTGAAAGAACCCGTGAGGAAATAAGGACTGTTCATTTTATAAAGAGGACACCTTATTTGTGTGATATCTTTTTTATTTTTCAATAAAATCATTACCAGTTTTTTGCATAAACTTCCATAGCTATTCTACAGTGTAGGAAAAATATAACATTATACAAATTGTCCTTAGTGATGGAACTGGAGCGGTTTTCGTTAAAACTCAGTAAAAACCAATTTCTCAAAATTCTACATAACTTTCCACATACATAACTTTTAAATTTTTATGAACTTTTCAATATGTTGGGATTCAATACTATTCTAAAGGTAGAACGTAATAGTTGGTCAATAATAATGCACCAAGCATTATACAGCTTGATATAGTAAGTTGCCTTGTTATCAATAAAATTGATAAAACATACTTATTTAAGTCCAGTGATGCAATAACACTACGGATTCAGTTCAAAATTTGTCCAGTATAGAAGAGAATCGCATTCTAAATTATACCGAAGAAAAATATGCTTTATAGTACATTCTTCATCATAAATTTAATCCTTAATTATGGCCATAGTGAAAAATTTCATATTTTTTTGCCCCATAAATGCAAGTTTTCGATTCTGGAGAAGCTTATTATTATTTATTTTCAGCAAGGCTTGATCTTATGTGATTATATACCTTATTTGAAAATAACTACATGTAAAGTTTTATTTTCGACATCATTGTTATGTTGTATTTGCAATGGGCTACATCGTTATTTAGAAGAACCTTCAAAGAACGAAGCTGTTTTTCCTCCGGTAACTGCCATGAAGCACAGTAACCAAGCCAACAATGCTATCAAGAAGCGGTTTTCTGCATTTGAAATTGCATTATTAGTACTTTCGGCTAGATCCATTGAAAACATTCAAAATTTAATATTCTCATATTTTTTGTTTAACAAATAAATTTTGTTCTGAAAATCGAGATCAACTTGTAACTTTAATATCTCAACAACTAATATTCCGATTAGGTCTATATTTTGCCAGAATATGTATCACTCATACTGCTGCAGTATGGCAAACACTTTTATGAAATTAAAAACGATACACCGATGTTTTACAGTAATTTTGTGTTTATCTTTAGTTTTTGGGGATCGAAAAATTGACCTCTCCTAACACTTTGCCACATTTCTATGATGTCCAATAATTTTAACCCAATTTAATTATAGTTATTATCTGCTAATATAATGCACTGAACAACCAACCAAGGCTGCTCAAATTTGAACTACGCGTTTTCTTTTTATAGCCTTGCAAAGTTGTCCTCTTTATAAAATGAACAGTCCTTATAGGGACAAATTTCTGAAAGTTTTTTAGTAGAATTTCTTAAGAAATTTTGGTTGATTTTCGAAAGGAATATCCCGTACATTCTCCAAACGAATGTGAAGATTTTGTTAAATAATCTGCAACATGATTATTTTATTTGGAAAGTTTTCTTCGGAGACCACCGTCGTAATAAAGTTGAACATTCTGGGTTCACTTACTTTTATTTAACACGGCATCGTTCGGCAAATACAGCTCTGTCAAGTGCTTGTCACGAACCTCTAAATTTCCGAAGGAACCCCTCGAGGAATTTCAGAAGCTATTCGTAAAAGAAAATTTTTCGAAGCAATTCGTAAAAGAATTCTAGGCTAAATCACAGGAGACATTTTCAAAAGAATTTTTGTATGAATTTCTGAACTTTTTGTATTTTTTTGGGAAATTTATGCAAATAAAGTTATTGTGTACGTCCATTGCTCAAAATATTGGTTTTTGAATCAACCATACAGGGGATGGCCAAAATGTTTGGGATAGGCAACTTTTTTTCTCCCACAAAAAAACTCAACATGCTGTAACTTTTCATAGAGTGCATCAAAAAATCTCAAATTTTGACTGTTTGTCAACCTTTTATATGTGCATCAATGGTACAAATTTGGGCTCGATTGATTAATTTTTCGCGAAGTTAGAACCGTTCGGGTAAAACACTATTATTTAGACATCTATTTTTTGAACTGTCATATCTCGGAAACCAGTCAACCAAATTAAAATATTTTTTTAACGTTTATCAACAATATATTGATACTTAATACGACGTTATAAAATGTAATATTTTCTCACGGCGAATTAAGTTATACCGGATTGAAATTTTTACCCGAAAAATAAGTCAAATTTACAATACCACACAAAAATTACTAAATGTGTTCTTCCTTCAATCTAAATAGGCTTTAATATATCTGATTAGAGATAACTTGAGAACAGAAGTGGAAAATCTTTGGATACCAACACTAAAATTTATTGACATTGATGTAAAAAAATTACTTTCGAGAAAAATCCAAAAAGTGTCCATCCATGATAACTTTTTTCAACGCTTAAAAAGTAACTATGTTTTAGTAGTTTGTGAAGCATTTACATATTGTTAGTGTACGTTCAAAATTTCATTAAATACGGTTCACTGGTTTCCGAGGTATGACACCTCAAAAATGAGTTGTCTAAAAAATAGTGTTTTACCCGAACGGTTCTAACTTTGCGAAAAATTAACCAATCGAGCCCAAATTTGTACCAATGATGGACACATAATAGGTTGACAAATAGTCAAAATTTGAAATTTTTTGATGCGCTCTATGAAAAGTTATAGCTTGTTGAACTTTTTTTGTGAGAGAAAAAATAGTTGCCTATCCCAAACATCTTGGCCATCCCCTGTACATATTTTCAAAGATAAAAGATTTCGTTCGTAACAAGCTAGTGAGATAGTGATTAATTCGTTATTTGACGAGAATTACTTATATGTATATGCCAAAGTCTCAAAGCAAGATATGTTTGAGGAATCTCTGGAAGACTTTAAGTTTTCTTTGAAAATTTCATTTAAAAAATTCGACTTGGTTGAACAATTTTTTGAGAAATTTCTGAAGAAATCACTGGAGGAATTTCTAAAGTAATGCTTAAAGAAAAATTCCAAATAAACACATGGAATTAAAAAAAAATCATGAGGACACTCCTGTAGAAATGTCCAGAAAAATCCTGGACTGGAATCCTAAACTGTCAAAGAAATACCTGAACGAATTTCTGAAGGATTTTCTGAAGGAATCTTTAAAGAAAGTTCTGAAGTAACCATTGAATGAATTCCTAAATAAATTCATAAAATAGTTTTCGAACCAGTTCATGCATGATTTTCCCTGCGAATGCTTTGTGAAATTTCTAGAAGAATTTCTGGTGGAACTGAAGGAGCTCCTGGAGGATTTTTTAAAACAATCTCTGGAGTAAATTTACGAATATGCTCTTCGAAGGATTTTTGAAAGAATTTGTGAAGAAAATTGCTGTATGAATTTCTGGGAGTGTCCTTGGAAAATTTTCTGAAAAAAATCCCGGAAGATTTCTGAAGAAATCTTTAAATAAAGAATTCCAGCAATTGGA
The DNA here is from genome assembly GCF_035046485.1 of Aedes albopictus. NCBI lineage: Eukaryota > Metazoa > Arthropoda > Insecta > Diptera > Culicidae > Aedes > Aedes albopictus. Next base: position 131,365,559 of record NC_085137.1, read on the forward strand.
TTATATTATGAAACTACAAGTATCTATTCGACTATCCTAGTCCTAGTGTATTGCACAAATTTACCATCGACCATGTTTAAACTCAAGTAAAAACCATAACGAGCGTAGATAAAAATGCGAATTGGTTCCGTACAAACCAACGATGGTGGCACCGGTTACACTAGTCGACAAAATTGAAACTTTTTTCACGCACTTTGACCATTTGTTCCATTTCTAATGGAATTTGGCCCGCTGAATTCGAATCTGACTTCAGAATTCCTGTAACATTTTATTCACAAAATTTAATATGTTATAGAAAATAAAATATTGGTATTTTATTTTTAATTTTTCATCTGCTCATTATAACTAATATTCATATTCAATAGATTTTGATCCATGGATTCTTAATCTGACCTAAGAATATCAGTAACACGTAAAATTTTTGAGAAAATACGGTTTTATTCACAAAATTTTATGTTTTCTATTTTCAATGAACTATTGTCTTTATAATTTTGTTTTTTTTTATCTGCTCATCTTAAGCAATATTAATATTTATTAGATTTTCACATACTTACTCGGAATCTGACCATAGAATTTCAGTAACACGTGAGAAAAATAGGGTTTTATTCACAAAATTTCATATTTTCATACAAAACAAAATCTTGTCTTTATAATTTTGAATTTTTCATCTGCTCATCATAATAAATAGTTAAACTCAATAAATTTTGATCCACTGATTCAGAATCTAACCTAAGAATTTCAATAACACGTAAAATTTTGAGAAAATAAGGATTTATTAACTATATTTCATATTTTCATGGAAAATAAAATATTGTCTTTATAATTATAATTTATTTCATCTGCTGATCGTAATCAATTTTTATTTTCAATAGATTTTGATCCACTGATTCAAAGAATTTCAGTAACTCGGGAAATTTTTGAGAAAATAGGGTTTTATTCACAAAATTTCATATTTTCATAGAAAATAAACTATTGTCTTTATAATTTTCATTTTTCTATCTGCTCATCTTAAGCAATATTAATATTAATTAGATTTTTATATACTGACTTAGAATCTTACCTAAGTCTTTCTGTAACAATTAAAATTGTTGAGAAAAATAGGGTTTTATTCACAAAAGTTCATATTCTCATAGAAAATAAACTATTGTCATTACATTTTTTTTATCTGCCAATCACAACCAATATTTATATTCAATTGATTTTGATCCACTGCTTCAAAATCTAACCGGAGAATTTCAGTAACACGTAACTTTTTTGAGAAAAATAAGGGTTTTCACAGAATTTCATATATTTTAATAGAAAATAAACAATTGTCTTCATTATTTTAATTTTTTCATCTGCTCTTCTTAACCAATATTTATATTTAATAGATGTTTATATACTGACTCGGAATTCGACTTAAGAATTTCTGTAACACGTAAAGTTTTTGAGAAAAATGGGGTTATATTCAAAAAAAATTCATAATTTTGAATTTTTCATCTGAATCATCTGAATTTTTCATCTAAAAATTGTAAAGACAATAGTTTATTTTCTATGAAATTTTATAAATGAAATTTCATTTTTCTCAAAAATTGTACGTGTTACACAAATTCTTACGTCACATTCTGAATCAGTTATTTAAAATTATAAAGACAAGATTTTTTTTCTATGAAAATATGAAATTTTGTGAATAAACCCCTATTTTGTTAGAAAGTTTACGTGTTACATAAATTCTTATATCGGATTACGAATCAGTGACTCAAAAACCATTAAATATAAATATTGTTCATGATGAGCAGATAATAAAAAATAAAATTATAAAGACATTATTTCATTTTTTATGAAAATATGAAAATTTGTGAATTATACCCAATTTTTCTCAAAAAAATACGTTTTACTCAAATTCTTATGTCAGATAACGAACCAATGGATCAAAATCCATTAAAAGTAATTATTGTTTATGATGAGCAGAGAAAAATTTAAATTATAAAGACAATAATTCATTTTTTAAGAAAAAATGAAATTTTGTAAATAAAACCCTATTTCGCTCAAAAACTGTATGCGTTTCAGAATTCTGAAGTCAGATTCCGAATCAGTAGGGTATTGGTTCCCTTATTAAGCATGTGGTTCCCATTTTCATCTCACGAGAAACAAAGGATTGAAGCGCTGTTCGTTTTGTTTCTTATTTCTGTATTTTTTGTTAGAAGTGAGCACCCATGAAAACAAAAAGAACGGAGTCATTTGGTGCCGTAATCGCTTGTTTTCGAATAGGATGAAAATGGGAGCATAAGATTACTGATGGCTCACATACCCTATACGAGAATCTATTGAATATGAATATTGGTTAAGATGAGCAGATAAAAAAAGATAAAACTATAAAGACAATATTTTATTTTCTATGGAAATATAAAATTTTGTGAATAAAAATTCCTTTTGCTCAAAAATTTAACGTGTTATAGTAATTTTTAGATCAGATTACGAATTAGTGGATCAAAATCTATTTAATAAAAAATATTGGTTAAGATGAGTAGATAAAAACTTCAAATTTAAAAAGACAATAATTTTATTTTCTCTGAAAATATGAAATTTTGTGAATAAAACCCAATTTTTCTCAAAAACTGTACGTGTTACTGAAATTCTAAGGTCAGATTCTAAATCAGTGGATCAAAATCTATCGAATATAAAAATTGGTTGAGATGAGCAGATAAAAAATATAATAATATAAAGACAATAGTTTATTTTTTATGGGAACATGAAATTTTGTGAAAAAAACCTATTTTTCTCAAAAACTGTACGTGTTACAGCAATTCCGAAGTCAGATTCGGAATCAGCGGGCCAAAATCCATCAGAAATGGAACAAGTCGTCAAAGTGCGTGATCCACTGTCGACCAGTGTTATCGAACGCAAAATTGCGGTCAACATGGAAACGGGTATTCGGAGGGTATTCGTTTACATTGCTGGTGACGTTGTTAGACCGCTCAGGGGACATGGCGCAGGATGATGTCACCATCGCCCGTCATCACAGTACCGACACCGACATGAAACGGTCAACTGTGCTGTGAATGTGCGAAATACTCGTGGCGGCGAGACGCACTTCCATGTATGAAGACAGCGCGCGCGCGCGTCGCGTATTCATATTCTAATGACATTTCATTGTACCTATCTCTACGCGGAATGGGTGTTTAGTCGAGGTATTCGGCGTCTGTCAGTGTAATCAAATTTGAATTTATCATTTTTTTTTACTTTGCGTCGCGTTAGGTGTTGATTTCGAATGCCATTCAATGTTTACCGGTTTGCCGGCAAGTGACGGTCGTTTACGGTTGCTGTAACCCACATTTGGCGAGGACTTCGAGATGAACGTTTGAGGTGTATTTGTGGGGTTCTAATGTATTAGCGTCCCACGCAAGTTGATGATGCGATTGCGATGCTAGCTGAATTGTATCAGCTGATGTGCTCACCTTGTGGAATCGTAGGTGATGTCATTAGGAGGAACATGTTATGACGGTAGAATGACATGGCATAGTTTTTATTTGAGTCTCTAAGATTTAGGTTCTATCGGACCTGGTGGTATTGTAGAACTTTGGTATGTTTATCTGGAATATCAAAGAAATAAAGTTTGTTTTGGCGACTTGCGTTCAAAATCTTGTTTCACGCAAGATAGGAAGGAGTTAAGATTGTACTTCAATTAATGTAGTACAATTAATCGAACCAGTCTCCTGCAGTATAAAATCAATTCCATGTCTGTTCACGCAAAGTAATTGCCATTCATTAACCTTGCCTTGAATTGCATCATTTCGCGCCAAGGTACATGCAAAACGCTACCTACCATATCATAATCGTGAAAGACAGCAATGCATCATCTTGAATTACACCTCGGCTCCATACACAATGACAACGCCAAATAAGTCCGATATCAGCTCAGCTCAGCTCGTCGCCGCAGCCCACCACAACCGAAGGACAGCGCAACTGCAGATAATGACCATCGGAATTCCCTCTTTCAGAAGCCTGCCACACCGTAAGTGTTCAAGGTGACGGTCGGTAACGACGAATGCCCCTCGTTAACATCCCGTTTAATGGCGAAAATTGCATACTACGTCCCGGCTGCTTCGAACATGGGCCTGTTCTGTTCGCTGGTGCTGTTTTTTTTTATGATGATGTACGACGGCCTTCAATCTCCACGCGAGGAGGAATACGAAGTGTCACTCAGTCATGTGAGACATTTTTGGGTTTGTGCCAACCAACGACGCGACACCACCGCTACTTTACTACTGGGCGGCTGCAAGTAATCGTTGTCGTTTTTGTATCGTTGAGCACTTCTGATTGATTGGAAGATTAATGGACAACGGTGCTGTTGTCTGGTGGTGGTTTATGCGACAAATTCGGGTGAGAACGTTGACTTTCACACGGAAGAATGCGCCGGTCCGGATGTGGAGACGAAATTGTGACCTCTTTGTTGGAGTGTTCATTCAGTTGCGATTAGGATGAATTAACCTTCACAGCACTTGGTGTCAACATTAAGGTTTTATTTTTCTTTATTTACTTATTCTATTTTTACACTTAACTTGTCCACTAGAGCAATACGTGAGGAAGACATTTTGACTACTGTGCAGAGTCTGTGAATAACTTTCCTTTTTCTAACTGTTTGTTGACACTTATCGCTACATTCAAACCCGAGACACATTTTCGAAATCTTAAACTACAAGAAATGCCTTTAAACACCTTGAAACTTTCCTGTAATATCCATTGTGAAGCATCCTGAAACCTACGGAAAGCACTTATAAAGCCTAATGGAACCACCGAAAACCTTTTGATACCTCATAACAAGTCCTGAAAAGCCAAGGTACACCTCGAAACCTCTCTAAAACATCCCTGAAATTTCCTTGAAAGCTTCCAGGAACCTCCGGAAACCACATGAAACACCCTGAAACACTTGATTTTCCTTTCAAAATCCCAACAAAACATCGTGAAAGACCCCTCTGAAACCACTTGAAATCCTGCAAACACCCTCAGATACCTGCTGAAACGTCTTTAAACTTATTGACTTACTTTCAGTCCTGCGCACCCACGGTGGTACAGAGGGTCGAATTGAAAGATCTAATACTGTCCGCCACCGCTTTAACCTGTCACAGTGATCAGGTCAAATGTCTGTCGACATGCATGATTTCGTTGCTGAGGCTGCGCCGCCATGAGCCTCTGGGTCTGCCACTGCTGCGATGTCCTGGTGGGTTCCAATCAAACGCTTGCTTGCAGATTTCTGTCGCTATCGGATTTTGATGACATCGACGATGGAGATTCAATTGTCAGGCAGCTATGCACGAATTATACATCGCAGACATCTATTGATGAAGACCTGCAGCTGTTGAGTGTTCTCCACTGATACACACCAAGTTTCACTGGCGTACAGCTGCACAGATTTTTCATTCGAGTTGGAAATTCGGATTTTGATGCATCGACCAATCTGGTTGTTTTTCCATCAGAGGCGCCTCGTCCACATGTTCGACCTGTTCTTGGAACGGGTATAGGCTGAGAATAAAACTCGTAAAATTTCGAACATTTGCGGAAAAGAGAGCATGTTGGATTAAAAAAAAACAAGTATCGTCGGTGTGCGAAGAACGTTAGAAAATGACTTCCACCGAAAGTGGATTTTTCTAAAAGTCTATGTGAGATACCAAACTTCGGAAGTCGCTCTAAGGTGAATATATAACGAAGCCATCGATTGGTCAGCACCAGCGGGTCACCAATCGATCGACTTTTCAGCCCAATCCGTCTTTTGATTCCTCAGATTTGTGCTCTTGTGATGCCGACATCGGCCGCCGTTTTTTTTTAATCACTTAACCTAATTTACAGCTCTATTGTCCACTGAGGCACTACGTGAGCAATTTCAATTGACAGCTGCACTTACATTTTGTACAGTGCCTAGATTCTATTCTTTTTTATCGAACTGGTTGCCTTTCTGATGCTTTCACTTTTTCTACTTTATACAGAGTAGAATGATGAGCACAAGGATGATGATGGATGGCAGTTGTTCCTTTCCAGTCCGATTGGGGGTCCATTAGGGGATTCTGGGGTAATACGCACCACTTAAGGAAGATGCGTCCAAATGCATATAAAAAAGCAATAATTTATTGGTTTAATGCATGCATTCGTTGCATATACTTTCATTCTAAGAGAAACCAAACAAAATTTCAGCCTTAATACAGTTCAGCTCTTAAAAATAACGTTTTTTGTAAAGACTAACATTACGGCTTCGTATGTTTATGCGGGGCAGTATGCACCCTTGCTCGGGGTAAAATGCACTACAACAATGGGGCAAGACGCACCACAACATTGAGGCAAGATGCACCGTCAAGTTTAGAAATCTTTTTACTTCTTAGAAAAAATGCATGTTTTATAAGGTTTTAAGACAAACAATAGCTCAATTTTGTTTGCGATTACTTACAGAGCACTCATAGATATGATTACAGCTTGTTTTCTATAGGTGCGTTTTGCCCCAACGAATGGAGTGCATATTGCCCCAATCAATAGCAAAAAATAAAATAGTTTAAAACATATAATTTACGTAGATTACTGTTTAAGTTATTTTTCCTATGCTTAGCATTGCCCTCAATGAACTGAATAAACACAACAGCATTAGATGTTTGGTCGATTTTCACCATCAAATCATTCGACAAACGATCGGGAAAATTACATCAGAATCGTGCTTTTCAATTTTATTCATTTTTCTCACTAATTACGTAACGCAGATATGTAAAATTTTCCAGATGCTCATTTATTAAGACGTTCTATTAGACTGATATGGTTTCAAAGCTCTAAAACCGATGATTCCTGAAAAACAAAGGGGGTGCGTTTTGCCTCGACAGTGCGTATTACCCCAGATGCCCCTATGAGTAGCAGTTCGCCGATGTCCAGATATCCGGGTTCGTTTGAGCCGTGGGGCTCAGAAGAGGGTCAGTGTCAGTTGCTCTCGGGGGAAAAGCAACTGACGAAAAATTGCAAGTGCCGGGGCTGGGAATCAAACCCATGACCATCCGCATATGAAGCGAACGTGTGACCAACTACACCACGGGCCCCGGCTGTCGGCCGCCGTTTGGCAACCAAGATATTGGAAGCTTCAAAATTCTTTACTGCTAGCCCAGCTAGCCTGCCGCCGAGGAACGATTGGCAAGATCATCGAGCTTACAATACATATCAGAGCGCCGTTGACATCTGGATAGGATCGGGCAAGTCACCGTTGTGCAGTACTTTGTACCAAAATGCCCTGTACTGTGCTTCAATGAGGCCTATGATTTTTTCAAGGACAACCTTGCGCATGAGGGCTTGAAGTTGAAGTTGAAGCGAGGCAGGCCAAGTCCCAGTGGGGACGTAGAGCCATAAAGAAGAAGAAGAAGAAGAAGAAGAAGAAGAAGAAGAAGAAAAAGACGGTTGAAAGCTTTATCAATGAACACCTGGTAGAGAGACTCTTGGAATTCATTTATTCGTTCCAGGATGATACGGAGCGTGACAATATGATCCACACAAGATCATCCGGCATGGAATATAGCTTGCTGTCGTCGGAGAGTTGCGTCAATCTTCTCCTGTATACGGTTTAGGATCACTTTGCAGAGGAGTTTTAAAACGATACACAGTTACATGATGCCCCGCTAATTATTACATACAATCAGGTCCTAGGTCAGATCACCCTTTTTGGGTACCTTACTAAGAGCCCCTGCATCCAGTCGGCTGGAAATGTCCCGGTTTCCCATTTGTTGCAGAATAATTGATGCAGCAGTTGTGCGTATACTACGGGGTCAGGTTTGAGCATCTCGGCTGATATGCGATCGACCCCCGGGACGCCCTGTTCGATTTCATGCTACGGATGGCTGTTTCTATCTAATGCACTGATGGAGATAGAAACAGTCATCCGTAGTGCTCCCTCGTTATCTCTTAAAACCCCTTAAATCCCCTGAAACGTCCTGGAACGCATTGAATCCCTTGTGAAACATGCCTAAAACTTCTATGAAGACATCGTAAAGCCCCCGGAAAACACTTCCAAATCCGCTGATAGTATATACAACCTTCTGAAACACCTCGAAAGCCCCGTAGAACGTCCTGAACGTCCCAGAAACTGCCTCGAAACTCTTCAAAAGCCCCCTGAAATGCCTTGATACGCCTTGAAACTTCTCAGCCAGACAGGTTACGTGATTTGTTTTTGTAATTTTTAATTTGAATTTGTCGATTTTTCTACACATTTTTTTTTCTTATCGTTCATTTATTTTAAGCTCTTTTGTCCAATTTGGCACTACGTGAGCTGAAACGTACTGACATAAATATGATCTACACTTATTATAGCACATAATCTATAGTAGTTTACGCAACAAGGTGCAGAATGAAGATTTTTACAGCACGAGTTGTACACTTATACAACGAGGCTTGCCGAGTTGGATAAGTACGACGAGTGCTGTAAAAATCGAGTTCTGCACCGAGATGCGTACAACGTTTTTTGCAATTTCATAAATTACCACTTTAGGATAGTTTTTAACAAACTTTTTCAACAATCTGCACACTGATGTTCATAGCCATGTTTAAGAAAGTCTGATTATAGCAGGTTATGCTGTGCAGTTGTCACAAATTTTGAAACCTGCGTCCAGAAAGCATCAAGAAGTTGACCAAAACTGAAAACAGTGCTGTAATGGTTCATTACGCAACGCAAATCAGTGCTGGTTCATTTACCGCACTACTAATGTGGTGTCAATTTCTTGATTTTGCTTTGGCTGACCAAGCCATGTGGGAAATTACAGTGGGAAGTTACACATGTTCACAACAGACAATGTGTTAGATGTTCATCTAATCCCATCCGAAGGGGGTTTGGATTGTGAAAAGAAGATAACCATGTGCGATTGTGGAATCGAGTTCAGTTCTAGGCCTGCTGGCGACGGAGATAGTCGAGTGACTCCGTAGCTTGAAGGAATAGAAGCGCCCGCGAATTGGGAGTCGTGAGTTCGAGTCTCACCGGAGTACGTGGATTTCTTTTCATAATTTCAAATCTCAATTTGTTCATTGAGCACGTGTTCTGTTGTGCACATGGATGTCAAAGCATTTTCAACAGTGTCTATTTTTAATCACAGCACTTCTGCTTTATCATCGTAGAAGGGTGATCGCATATACTGCAGCTGAAACTATAGTCGTCCTTTTCTCTCTCTCTCGGTTCCCAGCGAGGTCCAAAGCGTCGTCCGTTAAGGTGTTGCTAATTTTTTCGGTTGCAATTGTTCCGGTGTCTGGTTTGATGTATACAACATCAGAGAAAATCAAGTGTCTCAGTCGTTGTCCGATCGCCGTGAAGGAGGCCGTCCCTAAGCTCAATCCTACGCACAGTGGCCGGAAGCCGGACAAAACCTCAAAAATCGACTTCAATATTTTATTTTTCTTATATTTTTCTTCCATTATAGATACTTCAACTAAGAAAACCCCAAATTTTTAAGCCATTTGGTCGAAAATTGAGTCTTGTAGATTTTTTCAAAGTTGAAGTTTCATGTGCTACAATATTAGTATTTATTGTCTTTATTTTATGAGCTTCCTTCATGAGTTCGTTGTAAAAGTTAAGAAGACTTGAATAATGTGACAATATTTTTTGTGTTTTTGGGTATGAATAACCATTACATTTCAGGGATTGTTTGGAATTCAATCACAAAATTATTATGTTTTTACAATATGCGAACATATTCACTTTTATGAAATTTTGGAGAAAAACTTCGTAATAAAGAGATCCAGTACTTGTTTAGGAAACATCAGAAAACGACGCCGTATCCCGGATCTGACGTGCAATTTTGTCTAGTTTTTGGCTATATAGGTCACTGTTTGCGCATTTTTGCGCTAAGCGCGAAAAAAAATTTTTGTTTCTATCAGGTCACAATGGAGGCGCATGGTTGTGGAGGAAGTGATATTGTTTGAAGTTTAAATTTTTTCTTAACACAGTTCAAATTGACTTCAGAATACTAACAATTTAGTGTAATTTTCATTCTTGTAAGGACTTTCACCAAGTCAGATGGTCATAAAAGGAGGGGGGGGTGTTTGTGTCTGATAATGTAATGGCCACAGCCAAGGCCACAGCTTTAATATTTTTTTATTTATTTTTTTAAAATATTATTTCATTTTTTGACAGAAAAACACAAGAAGGTGAGTGCTCCAGCTAAAAACAGTAAGCTGGAGAGGAAAGGAGTAACGCTAAGTATGAATATGCCTTTATTTTCTTACCCTGGCTTAAGCGTTCAACCAGGTTTAACTATATGGGTAAGCCTGGCTTACCGGTTAAGACGAGGTGAAGAAATCGGCCTTTAGACATTAACCACATGTTGCTTCACCAGATACAGCTAACTCTTTCAACCTTCAAAATAAAAGAAAGGCAAAAACAACCGTGAAAAACATGTTAAAATAACTACAAACCGTTGCTCATTGATTTTCTTAAACTGGTCGTTTCTTCGATTCATCTTAATCGTTAGAATTGCTCAACCAACCTTGGAAGTAATCTCTTCACGAACTTCTATCGAAGTTTCAATATATAGTGACACAAATTCGTCGACATCTACGTGTTTCTTTTCTACACGCACATCGCTACAGTTCAAAGGATTCACTAAACGGCGTTAAACGCTACGTTAAATATTTTTCTGCGTAAACGTCGCGATCATCAAGGCAATCTTTGAATATTTTAATCTCAATTTTATGAAACGAACATTTTACACTCTAAGAGAAACCCCTTATATTGGTTTTTTAAACTTGAAGTTTTATTGGATGTTATTCATGCAGTTTCGTTTAACACATTTCTACTGAACGACACACAGAGTGATAAAGATTTTGAAAATATTTGCTGGAACTCAACTGTTCATTAATATTTTTGATAACCGATCTCTGATGATCGTTTATCAAAAACTCCCTTCAATATTGCGAATATGAATTGCCAATTCTTTATAGATAGGGTTGTTTCGGCTGCTTCGACAAGTGATAGCAGGGAGCGATGTACCTTACAACCCAAACTCGGAAGAGCATATATGAAGTTGTTGAAACGAGATTGATAAAAATCAGTTCAAATTTAACGCAGTTCACTATATTAGACTACCTGACCCCATAACGATTGAATTAACACACCTCCGTGCACCCACCGTAAATGTCACGTGGGCAGTCCCTGAGAATAGACCACGTCTTGACAGCCAACATTGGTGTGTATCTGAATTGATCCATTGAAAGAAAACGTAGATAAACGATTTTTTCTAATGATTTACGTAGTTTTGAATATTTTGGACCACCCTAACAGCAACAAATATACAATTATACATTATTACAATACCAATACATGATTTAAGAACCCCCAAATTAAAAGCTTCATCAAAATCTACGTTCAGAAAGCACATCGTGATAGCTTATTATCGATTATTTTTACATGCTTTCCATAATCAGCAGATTTCAAAATTTTGAACCACCCTAATAAAGTAAAATCAAAATATATGATAAGTTCCATATCAGAAATAGCTTTTGGGAACTAAAATCATCATAACCTGTGAATTTTAGCAATTTCGGATAACATTTGAGGTTTTGTCCGACTTTTGTATGGAGGCCCGCCACTGTGCTACGTGCTGTATCACCCAGCGACTTTGAGGGGGCTGGGAATTTAACCCATGACCATCCGCATATAAAGCGAACGATCCCCCTTTTCTGCACATTTGTACCAACGTACTTCAGGTTGGTTATCAAAAAAAAAAACTTTCGGATGCGTTTAACTCTTGGCTTCCAGACTTATGGTACAAATGTTTTTTTACTTCTTATAAGATGGAATATAAGGAAAACGAATGAAAATGAAAATACCTATACGCACTTCTGACAATTGGGGAACTACGAACTACCCTGGGTCTCCAGTTAGCCTAGTAGTTAAGGCTATGGATCGCCTATCCGGAGACGGCAGGTTCGATTCCCGTTCCGGTTGGAAAAATTCTCTCGACTCCCTGGGCATAGTGTATCATTGTACCTGCCTCACAATATACAAATTCACGCAATGGCAATTATTAACTGTGGAAATGCTCAAAGAACACTAAGTTGAAGCGAGCCAGGCCAAGTCCCAGTGGGGACGTAGAGCCATAAAGAAGAAGAAAAAGAAGAAGAACTATCCTGTTTGCTACACGAGAAAAACAACTGGAACCCGGAACTGGCAATATGTGTCATGATCTAGCGATAAATATGTGTTTTATGTTACGAAAGTGCACTGTAAAAAAGCGGCTTGATATTTTGACCCGTTTAACCGTAACATAAACTCGACGATACGCTTTTCATATTTGGAGCTGAAAATGATAAATTGTGGCACAAAATCATGCCATATGTACTCTGAATCATGGCGAAAATTTATTGAATGATAAGCCTTGTTTATAAAACCAGTATTTGTTATTTATGATTTAGGGATCTATTGGCGAAAAGTAGAAAACTGAGTCATCATGACTATATTTATTAGGGCCCCCTTCTCCTCTCATAGACTTTTGTTCATACATTTTTTTCTAAATTTGTATGGAGCGCAGGTTTTGGCCATGATCATGATATAAAGCTATGTTCACCTAGAATCCGGAATCATGTCACATTTTCTAGTGGCGCTCTCAATGAACATAATCATCATTCTTTTGCAGCACTCTGATCATACACTAATCCTCTTTAAATGGTGAAAATTTCATCGATTTTCTTGCAATGAGTGAAAAGTTATTTCAGATTGAAGACAAGAGGAGGAAAAAAATCTTGCACAAACACGTTGAAAATTTAGCGTGGTCAGGTACGACAGTCGCGAAAACTGTTAATATCGTCAAAACCATTATGTGTTATGTCCACAGATGTTGTTAACCATGGCATAAGGAAGTGTCCTCGAATTTGAAGATTTGGCAAGAAATTCGAACTCTGGGCATGGTTTTTTCGCAACAAGATGATGAGAACCAATTCATACAAGGATGACAGCCTCAACAATCGCGTGCTACTTTTCAAAAACGCACACAAGGGATATTGAGAGGTTTTACCTATTTTGATGAGCTGCCATGACAGCCGGAGACGTTCAGTGGTATCGTCACAGATGGGTAGTGTTTATCAACGAAAAACACACATTCAAATTTCGCATTTTCTCAATTCACTGAATTGCCCCTCATTTCGCAATAAAAAAAAGTTTGACAATTTTTCTTCGGAATCCTAGTCAGACTAGTCAAGGCATTCAGGACACTGCATAGATGACCTGATTGTTGAACAAACGTGCGGAAGGAGTTGTTGCTAAAATTGACCACCGTTGTGCAGATTTTTAGAGAGGTAAAATAAAAATAAATAATTTCAATGATATTTTTCCATGAAAGTACAATAAATAACCTTTGTTTTGAGGGCTGCACCTTTTATGTTTGTTATTTCATCCCTAAGATATACGTGATTTTGTCATTCCGGATTCTAAATGAACATAGCTTTAATGAGTCATAGTCATTAAAATATAATACAGTTAGGACCCGATTTTGTCAGCCCCTGGTAGCATTTTGGGCTGACAAAATCGGGTACCTGACAAAATCGGGACATTTTTTTAAATCATTTTTTTATTGATGAAAAATTGTTCTGATCCTAATAAAAAATTCCAATACAATCGCCATAAACTACCATTGAATAATGATAATATTGCCTGTTCAACAACAAATTATATTGTGTTCGTATTTTCCTGCTGAAAATGCTGTATTGGAACTACAATACGTGCACAATAAAATCAATGGCATTAGAGATTCCAATAATGAAAACACCATAAATTGAATGGTAGTCGACTTGAATTTATTCCAGAAAATTTGGATTTTTTTTATGGTAAAGATACATAACAACCCCCATTTTTTATTGTAAAAGTGACATTTACAATACATGCTATGGTGGAAAACCATAAGGTCTGTTGTTACTCTATCGTTTTAAACAATTGAAATAATAGTAAATACCATTCATTTCAGCGTGTTGTAACAATACATTCTGTTTTATCTCTATGATCTTTTTTATCAGGGGAGCACGTCAGAGACGGAGATAGGTGTGGAGGGTCTGCTTTGGGTTCGTTCAAATATTACGTAAGCCAATGAGGGGGGAGCCCAGCGCTGTGTTACGCTTCATACAACATTTTAAAATTTCTTTTTCAAAAATAGTTACGCGGTGGAGGGATAGCGGATAGGGTCTAAAATTGCCAAAATTTTGTGTTACGTAATATTTGAACGAACCTTTTGTGGTGAAAAAATCAAAATGATGTTAAGGGCACAGAAAAAAATGGTATTTGGCAAAGTTAACATTCAGTGTTTTTTCACAGCAAAACTATTAGATCTTCTATTTCTTTTTCTTTTTGTCATAGCATCCCTACTGGAACACAGCCTTCACAAATCTCCTTGAGAAATCCATGGAGGAATTACTGTAAAAACGTTCAGGGGAAATATCAGGAGCAGTTTAAGGAGAAACCATAGCAAAAATGAATTGTTAAAGTCTAGCATGAATTCCAGAAGAATTTAAAACAAAATTTTCTAAAGGAATTTCAGAAGCAATGCGAAGTGATTTTCGTAAAGAAATACCAAAAGGTAATTCTGGAAAAATCTCAATTGGGACCTCCGGGAAATCCATAGAGAATGCCCAATTGGGAAATCTAACAGAGGAATCATAGTGAAATCTCTAGAGGAATTTTTGTATGAGGTATAACTGAAGGCATTAATAGAGGAACATTTTTCGAAATTCCCAGAAGTATCCCTGAAGGAACCCTAAAAGGAATTCTTGAAAAAATCCCTAGGAAAATCGCAAGATTTATTCATCAGTAGGCTGGCTCCAGGGGCACGTTCTCTTCCATTTGGGAAATTTGTGCCTTCCGTGAATTTATTCATGGCCTAATGCACGCAGTAATTCATATAGGAATTATTTCAGAAATATCTACAGAGTACTCTGAATACATAACTAGAGGAGAATTTCTGAAGGAATCTCAACAGGAGTTAGTCAACCTGGGGGTATCATAGGAAGAATGCATGAACAATTCTTAGGGAAATATCTGAAAAGGTTCTTATAGAAATTTTTAGAAAATTTCTTGGAGGAACTCCAGCAGAAGTTCATGGACTATCCTAACAGATATGTGGAGAAATGTCAGCAGGATGTCTTGAAGGAATCGCTTGGAAAATCCCTGGATAAATCAACGTAACAAATGTAGGAGAAATTATTGGAGAAATCTTTGGAGAAACCCCTAGATACATAGCTGCAGGAGTTCATGTAGAAAATTTTTGAAAAAAAAATGCTGTAAGAATATCAGCAAAACTTTTGTAGGAATCCTAGCTTATTCAAAAAAAAAAAAAATAAGAAAAGCTTCTGGAGAAATCACAGGAAGAATGCCTGAAAAAATCTTAAAGAGACACGCCTTAATGAATCGTAAAAAAAATCCCGGAAGAATTCCTTTAAAAACTTCCGGCGGAATTCTTGGAGAAATACCACCAAAAATTCTTACAAGAAACCACGCAAAAGTTCTTGAAAGAAACACAGCAAGATTTTTTTGGGGAATCCCATCTCGAATTTCTTAAGGGTTTCTAATGAATACAATTCTGACAGCAATTTTTGAAGCAGTCCAAGCAGGAAATCTACAATACAAATCTCATAATAAATCTATGTTGATCTAGAAGGGAGGAACAACCATTGCATTCTCAACTTCTCCCACCCCGTCTAGGCGTATTTCAATTTATTTGTGCAAATTTATCTCGTTATAGATAGAAAGCAGTCTGCTCTATATGTTACTGGTCAGAGATTACATGAAAAATGGGCCATGTGCTCAGAAGGAAGGGAGAAGCAAAAATTCGAAATGGTTGTTGCGCCCTTTTCAAATGTTAGTCTATCTGGATCAATCTAAATAAGTAAACCTAGAGGAATCCCAGAGATGTTTGTTCTGTTCCTGAGGAAATTCAGAAGAATAGTCTTTAAGCCCATATAGCCGATGTGGTAAGCGCTGATTGCACGTGCAAAACCATGTTGAGGGTGAGGAGTTTGATTCCCGGTTAGCTCAGAATCCATTTTATAATCGACATTTCCTTGACCACCTTGCGTATAAAATATCTTCATGACTACCACACGATATATGTACAAATGTAAAATAAACATTGGCTGTGGGGGATCCCAGTTAAAAATTTTAAGAGTTCTCGTAAAATAAGCTGAGAAGCAGGCTGTGTCCCAGTTGGAACGTTACGCCAAGAAGAGAGAGAGCTGGAATCTTTTAGCAATTTAAAACAATATTGGTTCAAAACATTGGCGAGGGTTTGGTGCTCAAATTCCCTCAATGTGATAGTTTGCAAAACAAGTTTGGCCGTTTTCAAAAGTTACACGAGTTTTGTTCATTGCGTAATTTTTCTATGGTGCCTAAAGACATCAGCTGCATTAATAATGTTTATGAAATTGAAATTCTGAATTAAATACAAATTTATTTTTTTACTTCAAAAAAGGCTGACAAAATCGGGCCAAAAAGCTGACAAAATCGGTGGTAGACAAAATCGGGGGTAGACAAAATCGGGGGCTGACAAAATCGGGTCCCCACTGTATGGCTAATAATGATTTCATGACGGTATGAAATGCGGTAAAAAAGAAACAAAAAATCCCTTCAGCCTAGTTATTTTGTTTTGCAATTTCTTATCGTAATAGGCTGTTTTACCTCGCGAAAATTTGCCACGAAAAGGCCTACTTTCCCACACCAAATTAACAGTGCTGTAATGGTTCATTACAGCACTGATTTGCGTTGCGTAATGTACCATTACACCACTGTTTTTAATTTTGATCAACTCATTGATGCTGTCTCGACGCAAAAAATTCAAAATTTTTCGGAGACACAGAGTGTGTTTAATTGACAAATTGAGAGATAAATTTGTGAACAAAATTATCACTTGTTTTGGTGGGATTGGAACCCACGATCGCTAGTCCGGCACTTTAACCAACTTAGCCACAGAACAAGTTACGATTCTGTGAAATAGAAAGTCGCAACCGCGAGAGTGTCTTATTATGATTCACAATGCAACCGAAATGAGTTGCATTATGAACCACAATGCAGCTCTTTGATTTAGTGAAGAAAAGTAGGCCCTTACGTTACCAAAATGGCAAGTATAAAAACAGATATTATAGTGCGGAGTTGCAAAAACTACTATTCCACTTCGATGGATCGAAACCTATTTGCGTTCACGCTGTGAGATTTCATTGCTAATTCCTTCACGTTTCAATCGTAAGGTTTCCATTTACCATTACTTTTAGTTTATATTATGTCTAATTCAAGTCAATATCCTTATTCAGCTGACGCTCACCGCAACAAGGTTCTGTAGGAGACTTAACTGTTCCTACTCTTATCATAAAACCAAATATTTGCATGCCACAATAGAACTAATTTCTGAAAAATTGAGACTACCCTGGTTCCTTTTAAACAATCAGCCCCACATGCGTCACCGAAAAGATATAAACATTTGTAAACACCCAAACAAATCTCCCATTTGCCATTATTATGTGGTGTGCAGTTGTTATGTAACATAATGGTAACACAACTCGCCATATGGGGAGCAGCGCGCCTCACACATCATCATCATCATCATCGTCGTCGTAGTCGTCGAAAAGCGCAGAAGCCATAACAAGGGGAAAGCAAATAAAATCCACTGCTTAGCTACTGAGTGGCGGCGCTGCTACCTGTTTATGGCCAATCCTATCCCCTATGTTCGGTCAGCAGATGCAATGGCCGAGGAGAGATGAATTGACGAACAGCCGGTAGACGCAACGCTACCGCCGCCCGACCGGACAAATTGATATACAGTCAGGACAGACGGACAGACAGACAGAAAGATAGACATCGAGTTGATTAGTGTGTTGGTGGGCCTTCCACAATAAAAAAACGGAATGAATAACTATTTGGTTTACTAGAGCAGCCCTAGTTATGCCTATAAAGTAAAAAGGGAAATTTGGAAGTTGTTCACACCTTGGCCAAGAACCGAAAATAAAAGTTGTATGTACAGGGTGCGCTTGACCTGCTTACGCGACCACGCCTTTCCACGATGAGTGGTCCTCCTGAGGATCGTCGCGGGATTTAATAACGGTATTGACATCGTGCCGTGCAGCACAGAAGAACTACTATTAAGCCTTTGTAGGGAAACAGATGCATGTCGCGTGCTAAAATGTGTTGAATTCGAAAGTTTATTGCGTGATAAGTTGCCCTTAACTGGATTAGCGAAGATTGCGTGCAGCTGGGTTAACATCGCTTTACGGTGCACACTGGGGCAGAACTGAAAATACATGGAAAAAACCTCTAGCTCATCGATATGTCGAGATACTCATTTGGTGTCTTCAGAGAAAATATTTCTATGGAAATGGTCGATATTCTGAGCGGTAGTCAATTTTTCTTACGTTATTCGCATAAAAGTCCTATAAGTCATTTTGGCCAAATTGCATTTTAGCGATATGGTTTCTTCGGCAAAGTTGTTCGGCCATTTATGCTGAAAAAGTTTGCTGAAGACGTCAAATTTCCAAAGCCTACTATTCTTGAGATATTGACCGATTTATAAAATACCTACCTAAAATCGATTTTTTTCATTAAAATACGTTTTTAAACAAATTTAATGTCCGTTTTCGAGTTATAATAATGAAAAATACTAAAATAAAACATATATCTAGGAAATTAGTTGAAAAAAATAAAATATGCTTTGATTTTATATAGAAAGTTACCGAAAAACACGCAAAATGTATATAGGACGTTTTTGCAGTCGGGCAAGTTCGGGCAAGTTTTTTCATCGGCAATCACCTAAAAAATACATTAGCTTTTATGTAAAAAATTTTCACAGACATGATATTTAATGATTTTTTCTAAATTGAGTTCAAAGTTTACTGTTTTGGGTAAATTAGTACAAAATTTTTGTTCATAAAATACTACGTTTTAAGGTGCCAAGTGAACCATAAAAAGGATAGATACAATCTAGTAGTAGATTTAGTTGTTTCTAATCTCCAAACAAATTGTAAAACACAAAAATGTCCCAAATGACTCCAATAAAAGCATGCCTTGATTTTATCATTCGTTAATGATTTATACACATGTAATGTATTTGCGTGATGATTCAATGACTGTTTTACAACACATCCAGATTTTGTAGAGATCTAGACATATGTTTGCTTCCTGTGATGGCCACTAATTTGAAAAACAGCTAAATAATAGAGGAATCAAATAACAAAGAATAGTTATTTACAGGTTTATTTCTGATGAATTGTTATTAATTTTGCTTAGTACGCAAAGTTTTTAAATATTTAGTAGTACGTACGACTAGGTTAAAATAATTGAAAAGTTTTTCTACATTTTTTTACTCACTTGCTTTTGAGTTTTTAGATCATTGAATACATATATTTATGCTTATAACTCTCCAATTTTTTTAAATATCTGTATTAAATAAGATAATAATCATACAATCAAAAAATATTCATGATGTGTGACTGTATAACGCATTGACGAATGATAAAACCAAAGCATACTTTCATTGGCGTTTGGGACATTTTTGTGTTTTACAATTTGTTTGGAGATTAGATACAACTAAATCTATGACTAAATGGTATCTATACTTTTCATGGTTCACTTGGCACCTTAAAACGTAGTATTTTATGAACAAAAATTTTGTACTAATTTACCCAAAACAGTAAACTTTGAACTCAATTTAGAAAAAATCATTAAATATCATGTCCGTGAAAATTTTTTACGTGAAAGCTAACGTATTTTTTAGGTGATTGCCGATGAAAAAACCTGCCCGAACTTGCCCGACTGAAAGAACGTCCTATATACATTTTGCGTGTTTTTCGGGAACTTTCTATATAAAATCAATGCACATTTTATTTTTTTTAACTAATTTCCTCGATATATGTTTTATTTTAGTATTTTTCATTATTATAACTCGAAAACGGACATTAAATTTGTTTATAAACGTATTTTAATGAAAAAAATCGATTTTAGGTAGGTATTTTATAAATCGGTCAATATCTCAAGAATAGTAGGCTTTGGAAATTTGACGTCTTCAGCAAACTTTTTCAGCATAAATAGCCGAACAACTTTGCCGAAGAAACCATATCGCTTAAATGCAATTTGGCCAAAATGACTTATAGGACTTTTATGCGAATAACGTAAGAAAAATTGACTACCGCTCAGAATATCGACCATGTCCATAGAAATATTTTCTCTGAAGACACCAAATGAGTATCTCGACATCTCGACGAGCTAGAGGTTTTTTCCATGTATTTTCAATCCTGCCCCAGTGTGCGGTGACGATGGTCAATGATGGTGTGTTAGGAAATGATTGGAGAATGCGCCGAATCACAGGATGTGTATTTCATCAGTATTCTAAATAAGAACAAAGTTGTTTCTTCGAAATTTATAAACGCATGCACCTACGAAAAGTCATATAATTGCAACACAGACAAACAGACGTATCACTTGGAACAAAATGCGATAAAAATCATCGTCACGAAAACATACCCAAGCAACACACATGTTATAATAGAGTTACGACAGCGCAAGTTTTGGTTGTATAGAAGTTTATTTTACGTAATTCTAACATTGTGTTGAAATTACGTAAAATAAACTTGTATACAACCAAAACTTGCGCTGTCGTAACTTTTATATAACATATGTGTGTTACTTGGGATAATCGCCCAATGCTAATTACGCAGTGGATCGCAAACCTACTGAGTAGATGACGGTAGTGAGCAAACGTCAAACAGAAGCAAAAACGATGCGAGCACCATAAGTGAGCGAATTGAAAACTACAGAATATTTGAATAATCCGTTAAAAATGGAAACGATGGGAAGTGAGTAGAGTGAGGCGTCTGCTTATTTGTGATTGTATGTTACCTGAATTTGACACTTAGATATATGTAAATGCACATATTGTTTGAGTTATTGCTTGATACATATACATCAGAAAATATTTTTTATTCACATGGTTTCTAGTAAAAACGCCAAAATAAGCAAAAAAAGAAAAAAAAATTGACCATTTAGTTTTATTTCTGAAACAATTCCAAAACAGCCTACGCTGTGGAATTTTGACGTCTAAGAAAGAGCTGTTTATTTTGTCAAAATGAACAACTTTGCTGAAGACGTGAAGTCTCTAGGACGTAAAACCAAAATTTTAGATGGTGGCGCCACCTATACGGATTAGATGCGAACTACTAAATCTTTGACAAGTGATGCCCCTGATCATTACAAAAAAAGCTTTGTCGAACACACTATGTGCCTGAAATGCTTCGTTTTTAATAGTTCATTCTGCCCCGCTAGATTGCGATCCTGGCCCTTAGTGCATTGGTGTTCTTTCCGGGGATTCCTCCATCCATCTGGGTATTCCTTGAGGAACTTCCTTCTAGAGATTCTTCACAATTTTTATTCGGGACATCCAGGAATTTCATCTTTTGATTACTCCAAAAAGGTAATTTGCGATTCCATTGGGAATTCTAGCTAGGAATTCCACCTTGTACGTCAGCTGTATATTTCTCCAGATTACTTACTGGATTTCTTCTGAAAATTTATTCAGAAAACACTACATAAACTGTAGTACTGAAGTTTTGTCTGGAGTCCATGAATTCGATCTAGGGATTTCTCTAGGAACTTCTGAACATAGAAACACTTCAGGAACGCAAAAAAAAACTCCTAAAGGAATCCCATCAATCCTAAAGGTTTCCCACAAATAAAAACTTTCAGAGATTTTTTTTTAATATCTGAAAGAACTCCAGCTGGATTCCTATATAAAACTTCCGAAGGATCCCCATAAGGAACTTCTTGAGGATTTTCTGAAAGAACATTTGGAGGATCCCCAGAAATAAGCCCTGGAAGATTTCTATGGATAAGGAATACCACTGCAGGAGGGTTTACAGAAGGAACTCCTCCTAAATACAGCATTTCATTCTGTATGTATGCTATTAAGGATAAGTTCACGAACATTCTTTCTATTTGCAATATATTAAAAATCATGAAGTTTTGAAAACCAAAGCAAATATTTGTTTTACATTTGCACGTATTCCAGTCGTCATCCGACTTGCAAAAACAAATCGTACGAATACACGATGCGCTTGAAATTGGTTTCTAATTTCCTCATCCATATGCTAATGATTGTGTTTCCCCGACGCGGATGAGGTAATCGAAATCGCTCAAATCCCCCGAAAACACATGCAGCCATTATTCCTCAAATCAAGACAGTGTTGATGATGAGGTAAAATTGTTGCGCAACCGTCTTCAGAGAAAAGTTTGTTTATGTTTCTAGCTACGATGATGACCCATTTCGTTTCGTGTGTCCTGAATTGATGATGCAGTCGTATCCAGTAGCAGATACCTACTTACTTAGAATCCAAGATCCGATGCAATTTATTTATTGCGAGATTGTTTACAAATGGTCGGAAATACTTTCAATGAAACAAACGGTCCAGAACGGTGCTGAGGTCGCAATTGCAATGCCATTGACTAAACTGCACTCGATTCGAGAAGTAATGAATATGTATCAGACGATTGTATTTCTTGCGGCTTCCTATCTTGGAAGCATCTTCTTGAAGAATCTTCACGTTGTGCAACAACATATAATTGATTGTTCGCTCGAAGGTATTCTGCCTGCGTCGCATTCAATGATCCTCTCTTGCTTTCCCGCGTGTAAAGTCTATAATTTCCTTCATTTGCCCCAGCTCGTCTTCGTTGTCGTCGTCGGTCGATTCGCACTGCACAATTAATCGTTATAAATATCTTCATTATCATCAACCCACCTGGCAATTATGTGATTCCATTACATGGAAATCAATCATCACCAGCTATGGATACGATGACCATGGTTACCTCTTCGCAGGAAACTCTATTCATAGAGCCATCATCCGTGGCATAACTGGGTGTTATTTGCTCCCCACCATGCACTAATTAATTACGGGGCATTTACGAGCCAATATTTCGCACTATTGGGGCTTACCGTGCGGTCTGGTGGATAACCTGCGACGTGGTCGGAACTGATGATGATCCGCGGAAGTATGATGGAATTTTAGATGAAGCGTTGATCCCAAAGGACTTCACGATTCAGTGGGTAATTGAATTATCGGTTGATAAATCCAGCAACTAACGATTCTTATTTTTTCTGCTAAGCACAGGGAGAGTGTTCGACGGAGCTTTTTCCCTTTCGAAAAATCTGCATCTGTTAAAAATAAAATAATCACATCCAATGCAACAATCTGAAGTCCTATTTGTTTGAAAATGAAGACCGTCATAAAACCTAAATGAATTCATTTTGGTTGTATGCTGGTTCTGTTGACCTCTTAGAGCTTATTTAACGTCAAATTGTTACTTCATGTCACTGGAATTTTTATAAATAGATATATGCATTACTATAAGTGTTGGATACGTTTATTCGGACTCCTCAGAGAAATACGCACTTATGTTTGTGTAGTAATTCTTGAAGCTGCAAAGGCAATTTTATTTCATCAAACAACAATTCAATTAGTAATTATGTTACACAACTTACAAATTGGTCCTACCGAATCCAACAAATTATTTTTAGCTAGCGTGCGATTATGATCAACCTAAATTTTAACGATTGCGATTTAACTCAAACATTATCGAAAATAAGAATATGAATAACTTACAGTTCAACCAGAAATAAGACCGACTGATTGCACACTAAACTATTTGTAGTAGGTGAACTGTAACTGCTGTAATAATTTAACTGGGATTTCTAATTCAAGTGATTAATGCCTTTCATTAGCTAAGATTTCAGTATCTAGAACATCCACAATGACACAGCAAATCTGTCGCATTGTTTTCACCATCTGACTTTACAACCAATAATAGTATGTCACCCAACCCTTCTAGACAGTTGCGCCTTATCGATGCTTATCAATAGCTAAGAAATAAAGGGGCAGTCTCCGATCGTTTCTGACTCTGCCGGCAGTGCAGCCAGTGTTGGCAACAATAAGAATATAGCATTCATCATCATTGTATAAATGCTATATTCTTCATTGTTAGCATTCTCTTTATTTAGGATTTGATTGATCAATTCTTTGTGTTGTCACATTCCTCTGTCATCACTGTTTATCAACACAATATTCATTTTCTTGCTCCTATACCATGATTGTAACACCATGAATGTTTCATTGGAACAGAGTTTGACTCACATCCCAACCGAAGACTAAGGTATTTAGTATTGGTGAGCTCGTTTTATGCTATTATCAAGTAGAAGATAAAAATGTGACTGAAATGAAAAAAAATAAATAGAAAAAATTATATAAATTTCTGCGACAATCACTACAAATTCAATCGAATGCTTGACACAACATCCACATCAACCCTCACAGTTTTTTTTAAACGTGCTTCACCCTCAATATTACTTCTATTGCAACACACACCAGTTCTAAGCCAAAGTAACATTCGTTTGTTTACTCACAACACCTGTCACGCGGCACCCGCCTTTGCTGTGCATCCATCCGCTAGCTAACAGCACTCAAGCAACGCGTCAGTTTGGCATAATAAACAGCTGCAACCTGCTAAAAAGACTACACAGTACCAACTTCGTTGCCGGTTCACACCTTGCAAATTTTCACAACCGTGGCGACAAGTTTGCTACGGACTACAGCCGCACAAAAAAAAACAATCCCGTCCCGTCCCGGCACGGTGGGAAAATATATCGTGTGGTGATGCACACTTAACCCTTTCGATGTTGTGTTTCGAAAAAAAAATGCAGGGTTGTTTTTTGAAATTAGAAAACAAACGATGAAAACATTGAAAGGTAGAAGACACCTGATAGAAGGCAATAGATGCGAAATATTAGACAAAAGATAAAATATTAAATACAGAAGGTATTTAATATTTTATCATCATAAAATAGTGGATTGAAGTCAAAAGATAGTTGTTGAAAGACGAAATATAGAAAGAAACAGATAATAGAACATAGGAGATAGAAGATAGAAAAAAGAATAAATGAAACAAAGGCATAAGATTTTACACACTAGTTGAAAGACAGAACATACATCATAGAAAATGAAAGATAGGTACTGGGATAGACAAAATGATCGGGACAGGAAAATTTTTCACTTCTCAAAGTGTATCAAATATTCTAAATGTTTTACTGTAAGTTGTCATAGCTCATTATAAGTATAAGTCATAAATGGTCAAAATTTCATTGCATTCGGTTCATTGAATTCGGAGATATGAAAGCTCAAAATTAGCTATCGGATAATAATACCTTTTCCTAGAATCTTGAAAATTTCATGTAGAATAGCCAGATCTTTTCCAAATTTGGACTACTAAACAGCTAGTTGATCAACTTACAGTGAAAATTAGAGAATATTTTGTGCACTTTTACAGTTACAGTTACTTGAACATTTTTTGAAAAGTGAAAATTTTGCCTGTCCCGAACATTTTGTATAACACAAACGTTAGAAGACATAGGATACATAATAGTAAACAGAAGTAAGTAGATGGTAGAAGATTGGAAACATGAGATAAAAAAATAGAGGATAGAAAGATAGGGAAGATACAACACAGAAGATATATGATAGGAAACAAAAGATAAGATATGGAAAATGGGAGATAGAAGACCGAAACCTAACGATGGATGACAGAAATTACTGCAGTTTTCTTTCAGAAATTCAGAAATTCTTCCAGGAATTCTTTTACTAATCACATTTGCGATTTCAAAGGAATTCCACCTGGAAATCTTTCAGAAACTGATTTATGGATCGTTTCAGGAAATACTCCAAGGATTACTCCATGAACTCTTTTTGGAATTCATTCAGGAATTTCTTCTGAGATTTTTTCACAAAATCCTTCAGGCATTCCACCAGGGATTCCTTCAGGAATTCCTCAAAGAATTCCTTCTGGAATTCCTCTAGGGATTCATCTAGGAGTTCATGCAGAGATTCCTTTAGGAATTCCCTCAGCGATTCTTCCTGCGATTTCTCTAGTGTTTCCATCAAAAATTTTCCCAGAAATTCCCTCAGGAATTCCCCCACGGATTAAGCCCGGAATTCCCCCAGAGATTCCTCCCGGAATTCCCCAAGACATTCCTTCAGAATTTTCCTCAGGAATTCCTCTCAAGAATCTTTCAGGAACCGCTACACGGTCAGATATTCATCCAAGGATTCCTCCGTGAGCTCTGTTTAGGATTCATTCAAGAATTCCTCAAGGGATTTGTTTTAGGAATTCCTCCAGAGCTTCCTTCAGGGATTTCCCCAGAGATTCCTTCAGGAATTTTTTTAGGGATTCGTTCAAATATTCCTTTAGGTTTTACTTCAGGAAATCCTACATGAACTCCTCTGGAAATTCCTTCGAGAATTCCCCCGGAGATTCCTCAAAAAATCCTCCGAGAGTTGCTCCAGGAATTCCTCTGGGGATTCCTCTAGGAATTTCTCTAAGAATTCCTCCGGGGATTTCTCCAGGATCTCCTCCTGGGATTCCTTCTGGGATTCCTCCGTGGATTCCTCCGGGGCTTGCTTTAGGAATTGCTCCGAGAATTCCTTCAGGAATTGCTCAGGAGATTCCTTCAGGAATTCCTGCGGGGGTTCCTTCAGGAATTCCTCCGGGGATTTCTTTAGGAATTGATCCGGGGATACCTTCAGGAATTACTCCGGGATTCCTTCAGCAATACTTCGGGGATTCCTTCAGGAATTCCTCCGGAGATTCCTTCACGAATTCCCCCGGGGATTCCGTCAGGAATTCCTCCGAGGATTCTTTCAGGAATTCCTCCGGAGATTCCCCCAGGAATTCCTCCAGGAATTCCTCCGGGAATTCCTCCGGGAATTCCTCCGGGGATTCCTCCAGGAGTTCCTCCGTGAACTTCTTCAGGATTCCTCATGTAATTCCATCAGGAATTTCTCCGGTGATTCCTTTAGGAATTTCTCCGGGGTTTCCCTCATGAATTCATCCGGATATTTCTTCAGGAATTCTTCCAGGGATTCCTGCAGGAATTCTTCCAGGAATTTCTTCAAGAATTCTTCCAGGGATTCCTGCAGGAACTTCTTCAGGAATTCCTTCAGGAATTCCTACGGAAATTCATTCAGGAATTTCTCCTGGGATTCCTTTAGCAGTTCCTCTGGGGATCCCTTAGAAATTCCTCCGGGGATTATTTTAAGAATTCCTCCGGGAATTCCTTCAGGAATTCCTCTGGGGATTCCTTCAGGAATTCCTCCGGGGATTCCTTCAGGAATTCCTCCGGGAATTCCTTCACGAATTCGTCTGGAGATTTCTTCAGAAATTC
Source organism: Aedes albopictus (assembly GCF_035046485.1). Classification (NCBI taxonomy): domain Eukaryota; kingdom Metazoa; phylum Arthropoda; class Insecta; order Diptera; family Culicidae; genus Aedes; species Aedes albopictus. The sequence continues at coordinate 131,392,765 of NC_085137.1, forward strand.
TTCCAGGGATTCCTGCAAGAATACTTCCAGGAATTCCTTCAGGAATTCCTCCAGAAATTCATTCAGGAATTTCTCCGGGGGGATTTTTTCAGGAATTCCTCCGGGGATTCTTTCAGGAATTCCTCCCGGATTCCTTCAGGAATTCCTCCGGGGATTCCTTCAGGAATTCCTCCGGGGATTCCTTCAGGAATTCCTCCGGGGATTCCTTCAGGAATTCCTCCGGGGATTCCTTCAGGATTTCCTCCGGGGATTCCTTCAGGAATTCCTCCAGGGATTCCTTCAGGAATTCCTCCAGGGATTCCTTCAGGAATTCCTCCGGGGATTCCTTCAGGAATTCCTCCGGGGATTCCTTCAGGAATTCCTCCGGGGATTCCTTCAGGAATTCCTCCGGGGATTCCTTCAGGAATTCCTCCGGGGATTCCTTCAGGAATTCCTCCAGGGATTCCTTCAGGAATTCCTCCAGGGATTCCTTCAGGAATTCCTCCAGGGATTCCTTCAGGAATTCCTCCAGGGATTCCTTCAGGAATTCCTCCGGGGATTCCTTCAGGAATTCCTCCGGGGATTCCTTCAGGAATTCCTCCGGGGATTCCTTCAGGAATTCCTCCGGGGATTCCTTCAGGAATTCCTCCGGGGATTCCTTCAGGAATTCCTCCGGGGATTCCTTCAGGAATTCCTCCGGGGATTCCTTCAGGAATTCCTCCGGGGATTCCTTCAGGAATTCCTCCGGGGATTCCTTCAGGAATTCCTCCGGGGATTCCTTCAGGAATTCCTCCGGGGATTCCTTCAGGAATTCCTCCGGGGATTCCTTCAGGAATTCCTCCGGGGATTCCTTCAGGAATTCCTCCGGGGATTCCTTCAGGAATTCTTTCGGGGATTCCTTCAGGAATTCCTCCGGGGATTCCTTCAGGAATTCCTTCGGGGATTCCTTCAGGAATTCCTCCGGGGATTCCTTCAGGAATTCCTCCGGGGATTCCTTCAGGAATTCCTCCGGGGATTCCTTCAGGAATTCCTCCGGGGATTCCTTCAGGAATTCCTCCGGGGATTCCTTCAGGAATTCCTCCGGGGATTCCTTCAGGAATTCCTCCGGGGATTCCTTTAGGAATTCCTCCGGGGATTCCTTCAGGAATTCCTCCGGGGATTCCTTCAGGAATTCCTCCGGGGATTCCTTCAGGAATTCCTCCGGGGATTCCTTCAGGAATTCCTCCGGGGATTCCTTCAGGGATTCCTCCGGGGATTCCTTCAGGAATTCCTCCGGGGATTCCTTCAGGAATTCCTCCGGGGATTCCTTCAGGAATTCCTCCGGGGATTCCTTCAGGAATTCCTCCGGGGATTCCTTCAGGAATTCCTCCGGGGATTCCTTCAGGAGTTCCTCCGAGGATTCCTTCAGGAATTCCTCCGGGGATTCCTTCAGGAATTCCTCCGGGGATTCCTTCAGGATTTCCTCCGGGGATTCCTTCAGGATTTCCTCCGGGGATTCCTTCAGGAATTCCTCCGGGGATTCCTTCAGGAATTCCTCCGGGGATTCCTTCAGGAATTCCTCCGGGGATTCCTTCAGGAATTCCTCCGGGGATTCCTTCAGGAATTCCTCCGGGGATTCCTTCAGGAATTCCTCCGGGGATTCCTTCAGGAATTCCTCCGGGGATTCCTTCAGGAATTCCTCCGGGGATTCCTTCAGGAATTCCTCCGGGGATTCCTTCAGGAATTCCTCCGGGGATTCCTTCAGGAATTCCTCCGGGGATTCCTTCAGGAATTCCTCCGGGGATTCCTTTAGGAATTCCTCCGGGGATTCCTTCAGGAATTCCTCCGGGGATTCTTTCAGGAATCCCCGTGATGTTAAGTGTTACCATGATAAACAATTTCCATTTTTTTTGGTTTAATTAAACAATGTTTTAGTAAAGGGCAATTCTCCAAATTTTACGGTAGTTTTATTCGAAACTTTTTATCTTCTCCCAGTCGTTTCAACTTATGCCGGTGTACTTTAGTAAAGAAGATGGCAATTAGACAGCAGAAAATTAGAAGAGAGAATGTAGAGAAAAGATAATAGATGATAGAAGATGAAAGATAGAAGATTAAAGACAGGCATAAAATACAGATAAGATAGACGATAGAAAAAGAGATAGTCGTTGACACTGGCCCTTAACAAAATCCGCTTAATGTGAAGAAGAAGGCGATATAAAGTAGAAAGCAGATGATGAAAATACAAAGAGCCCAAAAAAATTAAAATAAAAAAGATAAAAAAAAAAGTTTAAAGTGCAAGATGTAAGATGGTGCAAGGTGTAAGATGGGCGATATAAACAGAAGTGGATATAAAATTGAAGGTAGAAGGCAGAAGGAAGTAGATATCAAATAGATGATAGAAGTTGGAAGATAGAAGACAGAAGCTAGAACACGAAATGTAAAAGACACACAAAAAGGGCAGAAGGCCAAAAATTTAAAAT
>NC_085137.1:131395702-131440146 GCF_035046485.1 Aedes albopictus
AACAGAAGCTCTTTTTTATTCTTCAACCACTTCACCTAATTTACAGCTCTTTTGTCCACTAGGGCACTGCGTGAGCGATTCCAATTGGCGGGGCTTCACTTACACTTTGTACAGCGCCTAAATGTATTCCATTCCAATTCTACTATATCAAACTGGTTGCCGTTGCGCTGCTTTCTACCCTGTCCGTCCTTGGATAGAATGATGAGCACGAGAATGTTGCTGTGTGGCTCTTGTTCCTTTTCCAGTCCGATTGGGTCCATTATGAGTTGCCGTTAGCCGATATCCAAGGTCCGTTAGAGCATATGCTCAGAAGAGAGTCAGGTGTCAGCCGCTCTCGGGAGGAAGAGCAACTGACGAAAAATTGCATGTGCCGGGGCTGGGATCGAACCCATGACCATCCACTTATAAAGTCAACGTATAGCCTCAACGCTACGGGCCATCAACAGAAGCTCTTGGAGGAATCCAAAAAAATAGGTTATGGATGAGTTCCATAAGAAACTCCTGGAGGAATCAGAGAAGGAACTTATGTAAACATTCCTGAGCGAATTCCAGAGGGATACTCTTCGAACCTGAGCAGAAGGGAATAACAACAGCATAAGGAGCTGTCCCGACTAGGCGATCATAACAAAATTATATCATAATATGTTATTATGTTATGCAGATTTTTTCTAACATAGGCAGTTATAATTTAGATGCAGGATGTTGTTAAAATAACAAAAATTCTAACTAAAAATCATAAGGGTTCTAACAAAAGTGTATCAGAGTTTGTTACAAATACATCAAAAATATATCAAGCCCTGTTCTAAGTTTTTGATAAAATATATCAAAATTATAATACAGTTTGATATTTTCAATTAGGGTAAAAATCAAATAGGGTAAAAACTAACTTTTTTTACTCATTTTTGGGTAATAACTTTAAGTGTGTTATTCTATTTTTAGAAAATAATAGGTCATATAAAAAAAACTTTCGAGTTCATTATAAAACTTACAAGCATGGAAGGGATTTGAACCACGAATCCTGCCATCGTGAATTTTCAGTCGCCTTTACCAATGAGGCTATCACAGCACTTGAAGTGAGGGACGAAAGAAGCTTTACTGGTTCTACGTATTGCCAGTTTCCCTATTCCCCCATCTCTTGTTTGTCAGTCGCAGGACAAAAATAGACAGAGATTTGAATGCAAGATCAAACAATGAACCTCTCTCTCTTACCAACAGCGCTATCGCGGTGCGCAGACATGCGCACTGAAACACTAATAACAGTGGTGGCATGGCCCGTCGTCGGCTATTTCCAAGGAGCAAAGAGAACGACGAAAAAGTTGCTAGGTAGTCGACTATTTATGATTGAGCTTCGTCATGGGGTGTATTTTGGCGGCGACAAAGATTTTTTTCCGGACGGAGATGATTTTTATTTTATTTTTTGTTTTTTCGCGCTGCGAGAACGGCGATTATACACGTACATACGTGAGCGAAGGTAAAATGTGGCTTTGTTTTGATTGATCACAATTATATCATATGCCGATATGATTACTTCTGCAGATGCTGTTTAGTTTTATTCTGTTTAAGATTATTTTTAGTAATGAAAAAAGATATTTATGATATAATGTCAAACAATATATGGTCGAATAATAATAGATCGAAAGAAAAAAGTTATAATAGACAAATGCAATCATCAATTGAGCAGAATTGTCTGTATACATAGTTGACATTTTTATTGATTAGAATTATTTAGTAGGTATCACATTTGCTATCTCTACGCTCACTAACATTCATTACTTCATAATACATAGTCTGTTCGGTACTTTTTGACGTTATAATTAGAAGTTGGAATAGCAGTACTGTTAAAATGACATATAAATCCAACTATAAGTTTACTCAATTTTGAGATAAAATAAAAACTCATTTGCAGATGTATCACTTTTTAAAGCTAAAATTTTACTTAACCTATAAGAATTGGGAATCGTAGAAAAGTGATAGGATTTTGGCACCGTAACGAGACTGGGATATTGAAAGAAGGAAATAAATACTTAGATAAACATATCAATACCTATAATGCTATATTTACCCAAAAACTCAAATTAAAGCAATAAATAAAATAAAAAATACGGAAGAGTCTGATAACATTTCTAGAAGTTGCAATGCCTTTATTTTTTACTTCATAATATGAAACAGCAGTCAATAAACTAAAGAAGGTATACTATGTAATGGTTATATCTGCGATTAATTTTCTTCGATTTTGACAATATTGATCTCTTTTAATCCAGATTTATTTTTTCCATCTAAAACAAATCCGACTGAACCGATCTGGTCATCGTGGGTTAAGGAAACCCCGAATTGCCATACGCGTGGAATTTTCCATAGACCAGCTGCAATAGCATATCTGCCCAGCCTAGGCCCAAAGTATTGACTTCAAAGTAATCATTACGAAGCATGCTTCACGAGAGACCATGTCTTTTCAATACGCTAACTCCAACAATGACGATAGCTTAGAAGCAAAGGGGTGTAAGTTACAAAAACCCACTTTCGAGTAAATGAGCTTCGAAGTTTTTCACCAGTTTTTCATCCCATTCAAATGTATGGAGTTTCAATATCAACCCAATTTTCTCTGATTACCGTATTTTTTTCTAATCATCATAAAAATAATCTTTAAAATGTTCCTGAAAGCTTGAAATCTGAAGATTTTTTTATATGCTCAGCTCAAACTCGACAAAATGGGCCCCTCAATAGCATAAAAACATGTTCCAGAAAATTTGGACTACCGAATACCGCGTAACCCAATCATTCTATTTGCATAACCAATCAATAAAAAAAAGACTTCTTATTCAAACGAGTCGAAGTTCACTCAAATCGATTCAAAGTTGAAAACATATGAGTACTTTTCAGTTTTGAGGGTAGCCGGATACGCTTCCGGCATTCTACGCAATAAAAACAAGCAAAACTGCAATTGAATGTTTTTTTTATAAATTTTTCAATTACATAGAATAAAACTGTTTCCTTATAAGCATTTTTTGATCTTTTACTGCATCCATCGACCATTTGTTCTACAAGCAATGAAAAAAACGAATACATAATCAAATTTCTCTTTTTTTTGTAAAATAGCTAAAAATTAAAATAATTTCATATTCTAATATAATTATGTTATTTCTTCAACTGATCATTTTGTTCAGTTGCAAAAATAACAAAATTATAACAGAGTTTGTTCTGATTTATTTGTAACAAAACTAGTTACAAAAGATTATAATATATTTTGCTATAATTTAGTTTGAAAAAGTAATAAACAGTCCATGTCATAACAAAATTATAACATAATTTGTTAGTTATATCACATTAAGATATAATTATGATATATTCTTGTTATGTTCATCTAGTCGGGGTGTTATTTGGGAAAAATAACTGAATAATAAAATCGATTATTTTTAAGTTTTAAGCGGCAAAATAACAAATCCCATAACAAAAAAATGTTGCTGGAAATCCAATTCAATAACTTGTTTTGTTAGTTTCAATAACAATTTAATAACAGTGAATGCGGAAAATATTTCAATAACAAATTTTGATATTAATATGTAATTGATGATAATCGGAGAGCAGAATTTGCTATGATATCAAACTCGTTACTAAATAAATTATAATACTTATTATATAAAATTATTCACTTTGTCTCACAAACCCGCCAATAACATGAGGTTCATCACTCTGACGTAAGAAATATTTTCAAATGATTGAGAAATACTATATTCGGCTTTTTATTCATTCAGAGATTTGAAGTCGCAAGATAATCTAACTTTAGTAATTTCTATATTATCAAATACGGCGAGCTTCGATTTCCACCTGTTATTTTTTAAACTGTTATATTTTAATTGTTTTCGGAGCACGTGTTACCTTTGTTTTTTTTTTCAGCATAGAAACTGAAGAATTTTTAGAATGCTCAACAGTTTTGCAGAAAATTTTTAGGATTGGGATGATTTTTGGAAATATTGTACAGATTATTCTTCCAGAACTTCCAAGTGATTATGCTGAATACAAAAATGGAACAACACAAAGGGACAGGTCATAATTGTCGAATTGTTTCTGTGATTTCAAAACTTGTTACTGTTGTGCTATTGCTGATAAGTTGATCAATAGTACAACAATAACTAAACTTGTACTTCAACAAAACATGTTATTTAAATGTAATTTAGTTCATGTATATCAATATGTAGCTTGATTATAACAAAATGAGATTGTCCAACAAAATTTGTTATGGAAAAGCTATGCCTTGATAATTTAAGAATAACAAAGCAAGATATAAAAACAGGTTATGTGATTTCGTAGTTATTAACTTGCTATTCTCCTCTGCTCGGGAAAAATCTCCGAAGTAACTCATGATAGAATCCCAGAAAAATGGAGAACTTCTGCAGAAATCATCGAAGAAACTCTCGAAAAAAAAAATATTTTACTTGATTCAAAATTCTTATCTGAATCTTCATGTTTCGGTCTTAATTGATTCTAGTAATGCTGAAATTTCCATCAAATCAGTTCTTGCTATATTTGCAGAAGGAACTTAACATAATCAAATTCCAAATTCGATTCTGAAGAGAATCCTTCAGAAGGAATAAAAAAAATGAAGCCATGGATGAGTTTTATTAGAAAATCCTGGAGGAATCCCAGAAAAAAAATGGAAACAATTCTGAACGAGGTTCATAAGGATTTACTGAATGTGAAAAATCGTTAAAAATTTTCAAAAGGAACATCTGCGTGAATCACAAAAGGAACTTCTGGAGAAATTTCAAGAGGATGTCGTGGGTAAAACTTAGAATGGGTTCCTTAAGCTCCTTAAGGTACTCTTGAAGTAATCTCCGTAGAAATTCCAGGAGGGATTCAGAAAGAGACATTTGGGTTGATCCCACAAGGAACTTTTGAGGAAATTGCAAAAGAAACTTCATAAGAAATCCTAGGAGTCAAGAAATTCATTGATATTTATGCAGAAACTTTTCATCGAATTGAAGAAATTTTAAAAGAAGTTCCAAATAGGAGATTATATCAAGTTTATATTGTGCAATATTTTTCCATAATGGTACAAACTAGATGCTGGATGATGTGGAAATAAAATAGTAACAAAAAGTATACTGGTCTAATCAAGATAGTAACCCATTTTGTTATAATCAGATCAAAATGATAACAAAATGTGATATAAATTTGAGCTGTTATCTTCTTTCTATCAAAATTTGTTATTATTTTGAAACATTATTTTCAAGTTATCGAAGAATCAAAACTGAATTATATTACAATTAGTGAATTAATAACATTTTTAACATGATGTGATATAATTTCAGATGAGATGTTATTAGATGTTAAGATGTTGAGCATGATGGTTTGTCACAATAATGTTATATTTTTGTTAGAATCTTCTAGTCAAGAACTCTTGAAGGAATTGTTGGTGGAACTTCTTGTAGGAATCCCATCGGAATTCTTGGAGAATCGCTGGAGGATATACTGGTGGATTTTTCAGAGAGACGCCTGGAAGAATTTCGAAGAGAATTTCTGAAAAGCACCCAAAAGAACCTTCTAAAGGAATGCCAAAAGATTTCCTAATGAAATTGAAATTGCAACAGTTTTAGGAATCTTTCGTAAACTTGACTCAAATATCTCAGTATTGAAAATTATATGATACTTATTGTAGAAACTACTAGGCGAATATTTGAAGAATTCTTGGATGAAGGAATTGTTGGAGATAATCAAAAAAAAAGCTAAAAGGAGAAATTCTCAGAAGAATTCCAGCAAGATTATTTTTAAGAAAATTTTTGGAATAATTGATGGAACCGTATTTAGAGCAATCCATAAAAAAACTCTGAGAGGAATAGTTGGAGAAATTCCTGAAAGAATCCTTGGAGGAATTCCTGTAAAAAATCGTGGAAGATTCATTCAAGAAGTCTGTGAACAATTTCTGGTTAAAATCTGTAGTTGAATTCCTGGAAAGATCCTCAAAGTAATTTTTAGATGAACTTCTGCAGCAATCTTTGGAAATATCTTTGTAGAAATCTATGTCGAAATTGCAGAAATCGTTGAATGATTTTTTTGGAAAGTTCTTGAGAAAACCTTTGGAGGATTTTTTTTGAAGATCTTTAAAAATACTAAAAAAAATATTGAGATTCCTTGGAGAAATTCTTTATAAATTGCTGAAAGCTTCCTCGGGGAAATTCCTACACAAATATTTGGAGAATTCACTAGAGGAATCCTTGAAACAAATCCCAAAGAAGTCCTTGGAGAAATTTCAGGATGACTTATTGGAAAATGTTAGGTGATATCTTCGAAAGAAATTTTGTTAGAGAGAGATGGTTTGAATCGAAATTAGCATGAGCTACCACTTTGCTTTAATGCTGGCTTAAGTAAAAAATATCCTGGAGAATCCCCGGAGGATGTCTTAGTAGATTTTTCAGCGATACGCCTGGAGGAATTTCAAAGGGAACTTCTGGAAAGCACACAGAGAACCTACTTAAGAAATGCCAAGAGAATTTTAAAAAAACCGGAAAAAATGTGCAACAATTTTAGGGATCTTTCGTCAATCTGACTTGAATGTCAAAATTTTTTGAAGGATTCTCGGAGAAACTCCCAAAGGATTCTCTAAAAATACTGCCGGATTTTTTCGGTAAATTTCTAGAGTAAAGTAGAGTAGAGTTCTGGAACAATATTTGGTGCAGTCCATAAAGAAATTCCAAGAGGAATCGTTTTTTTATTTCTAGTTTTTTTTATTAAAAATTCTTAGAGAAATTCTTGAAAAAAATATTGGAGGAATTCCTTTAAAAAACCGTGAATCGTAAAAAAAGCCAGTGAAGGATTTATGGTAGAAATTTTGGAAAATAAAAGTATGAGAAGAACTTCTACTGCAATCTTTGGAAAAAAAAATCATCGAAATCTATGAAGAAATTAATAAATATATAAAAAATGTGTTTGTGAAATCCATAGCAAAATTCCTACAAAAATCTTTAAACGTATTCCTTGATAAATTATAGGGAAAACATTTGAGGATTTTTAAAAGAATTGAAAAATTATCGGAAAAATCTTGAAGGCGAAGTTCTTTGTGAAATATTTGGATGAATTCGTGAAGTATTGCTGAAGTTCATACAGGAATTCTTTGATAAAGAAGAGATCCTGCCAGATTTTTTCGGTAAATTTCTAGAGTAAGTGCTGGAACTAGGGGAAATTGTGTATTTTCGGCAGTTTTGTTCTCTTCGTCATGAGGGGTTTTTTGAAAGCTGTTGAACTCAGAGTTGGCCTCAAATCCTTCCCAACCAAGCTGAATTATATGACCAAGTTTCAGGAAATTTGGTCGACAAAAACCCCTCATGACGAAGAGAACAAACCTGCCGAAAATACCCATCGTCACCCTATATTACGAACAATCTATAAAAAAAAATTGACGGGAATCGTTGAAGATTGTTATAAAAAATACGGGGAGAAATTCCTGTCATAATTTGTGGAAGAGATTTTGCTGTGAATTCCACAAGGAAACACTTTAATTTTTACTTCCCGTGGTGGCTCTAGAGCACCATCGATTTTCGAAGAACTCGAGACGTACGGAATTAAATGGGTATGATGCAATTAGGTTTAGAATATAGAACTTTAACGTATTAAGGTTAATCCAACTACTAACTATTTGTTTCAATAGTGGAATTATTGATGAACAATTGATAAAGAATCAAAAACCTATTGATACACAACTTATGTTTTTCTTGATTTTGAAAAATAGGCGTGTTTTTTTTGCGTGAAAGTGTTTCCTTGTGGAACCACAGCAAAATCTCTACAGGAATAGTTGACGAATTTCTTGAAAAGTTCTTGAGGTAACTTTTGTAGAAACGCCTTGGGTGATCCTGGAAAAATATTTAAAAAAATCTTTGAACATTTTCAAAAGAAATCTCTGAGGTTTCTTTGATGAAATTCTTAGTAGAATATTTGGATGAATTCGAGGAATTATCATTCGAGATATTATTACAGGAATTCTTTCATGAATTGCTGAAAGTTTTCTTGGAGAAATTCTTAGAAAAAACAATCGAAAAGTTGAAAAGGTCACAATGAAAGTACATCTACCAAAATATTGTTTAACCTTCCTAGTGCATCACGTTGGTAGCAGCCCGCTAATGTATGCACAGTTAGGGTCAAAAATGATCCTAATTCACAAGGAGGGTTAACAGAACCACCATAAGAATTACTTTTGTAAATGATTTCATCGAATAATCAAATGCACGAGACTTGACAAAGACCGAAAGGGTACACGCAACCTGTGATTGGCAGATTCTAATACATTTGGGTATGAAACATATACAAATATTGTATTAGGGCCTTGCAAATACAAAAATTGGTAGGTGGCAGTATACCAAAAATTGTATTGGCTTCCTAGAACCTGGAAAAGGAAAATTTCGCATGTGTGCGTGTGCTCTGTCGCACTGGTTTCTCATTATTTGTTCTATTTTTAGACTGATCATGGCAGCAGCGGCGGCATCAAATACCAATACATGTTTAAAAAGAAATACGGGCGGCGGCGGGATTCGAACCGAGACACTATCATGGTGATACACGGTATCCTGCGCTCTAACCAGCACGGTTATAACTGCACATTAGACCTGTTCACTTTTTTTGACCTACCCGTGTCACATCAAATTATCAATCCACATGCAAAAACAAGTCTTCAGTCCAAAAATGAGCCAAATTGATAAAGGTTTAGAGGTGTATCAAATCGATTTTGTGTTTTTTCGAGCATTTTCACGAAAATGTACTTCAATATCCAGAAAATTGCACCAAAAAGGTACCGAAAATACCGTTAAAATATAGTTAGAACAATACTCTACAACTTTGCCGAAGACACTACGGTGTTTAAATTGCGTATTTCAAAGTTATTCAACAATTTTCGTTGAAAAATCACCAAAAAATACAATATTTTTACGATTTTTCATGTAAAAGTCATGTAATTTTACATTGTTTTAGGTGACTAATTTCATGAGCTATTGCTCCTATGTGTTACGAACATTTCGTCCATACATCATTTTAGTGTAGAAATTCGTTTTCATTGACTAATTATCAAAAGTTTGTCACGTTGATACTAAAAATTGTACAGAGTTTCCAGCATAAAATAAAACAAAGTTACCCATGATTTAAACGTCATTACACTTCTTTGTCTCATCTGCATCAGTTTAAATTTGGTGCAGTTGGTTGAGCATGAGATTGTGGATTCGAAGATTCAAGGTTCGAGTCCTGGAATAGCATTTTTTTTGCGTCTCGATCCTGCTATAAGTTGATGAAACTACGCACTGCATCTCATTGCAATTTGGCATCATAGCATTGTTTCGGAACCGTGGAGTGCATAGTAAGAATGAAGTTTCCCTTCATCGTGTAGTTGTGCTGATTTGTGGGTAGATAGATAACAAGTAAGCTCTACTCACAGTTGTCTGTAAAATGTTGCATCCAGAAGCAGTTCCATCATCGTATTGAATTGTTTTAGCTAAATTGATCATTATCAAACAGATGCTCAATATTTCGCCCAGCTGATATCGTCGACACGATTTATTGCCAACAAGTACAAACTAAATATCTAGCTAGTCCTGGAATGGGCTTAATTTGCAAGTCCCGATCATTATTCTTTGGGAGATTGCGTGTAAGTCATGGCAGATTCATCATCCTAACTGCTACAAAGAAAGAAAAAAAAAGTTTATCATGTATTTAAGCTTGAACCTGGGACCTTCTGATCCGGAAGCTCGAGCCTTACCATCTGCACCATTTCTGATACTTAAATCAAAAGACATTAGAATACGATGGCATGACGTCTTAATCATGGGTAACTTTGTTTTAATTCGTGCTGGTAACTCTGTGCGATTTTTAGTATCAACGTGACATACTTTTGATAATTAGTCAATGAAAACGAACTCCTACACAAAAACGATGTATGGACGAAATGTTCGTTATACAAAGGAGTAATCGCTAATTAATTTAGTCACCTAAAACAATGTAAAACTACATGACTTTCATATGTAAAATCGTAAAAATATCGTGTTTTTTCGTGATTTTTTAACTAAAATTGTTGAATAACTTCGAAATACGCAATTTAAACACCGTAGTGTCTTCGGCAAAGTTGTAGAGTATTGTTCTAACTATATCTTAACGGTATCTCCGGCATCTTTTCGGAGCAATTTTGTGAATTTCTGAGTAAATTTCTGTGAAAACGGCTAAAAAAACACAAAATCGATTTGATACACCTTTAAATCTTCATCAATTTGGCTCAATTTTGGACTGAAGACTTGGTTTTGCATGTGGATTGATAATTTGATGTGTCACGGAGAATCGGAGAAAAAAAGTTTCAAAGTGAACAGGTCTACTGCACATGAATAGACAAGAGGCTGAAAGCCATCATGATAAACACAAACGTGGCTTGGTGATGGAAGTGATACAGCCGCCACACTGCACAATGGGTCCAGAGCCGTATTTGCGAAGACACGGACACGCTCAATGTTTCCAGTGAGCTTTTCGCTCTTTGAAGGAAGCACGACACTAGACAACGGACTAGCATGCAACGCCCAGTGGCACAGCCGAAAACTTTTCCTGACAGCTGCGGCGGGAATCGAACCCGCGCTCCTCAGCACGATGTGACTAAGAGCTTGGTGACTCTAGCCACACGACCACAGAGCCGCACAAAAGACAAAACTGTTTAAGCTTCAGCTTTAAGTTTTTAGACACATATTGTGTTTTAGAAAGTTTATTTTCAATTGTTGACCCTATTCCCTATTATTGTTATGTTAGGGTGGTTCGTCTGGTTAAACTGATTCAAAAATCTGCTTTCTAATAATTTTATTTGCGATGCCATGATGGATGGTGATGGATCGTTTAATTAGAAATTCCACCAATAAACGGCAAATTTTAAATTTCATATATCTCAGGACTCTCACCACTTAGAAAGTTGGTGTCTTCGACAACGTTGTTAAGTGAGTCAAGGGCTTACAGTTAATGGTCCACTAGGCGGCGCTAGTTACACATTTGCAAAATCATTCAAATGATTGATATTTTTTCGTGAAGTAATCAACAAGCTGTAAATTTGTTTTCTTTGAACGTGTCTAAGTCAAGTCAAAGGTTTTTCAAAGAGCTATGTATTAGTCATAATTGTGCAATGTCGCATTTCATTCGGTCCCCTTGATCCAGAGATATAGCAATTAAACGAAGAACACTCAAATATGAACTACTTTATTGGAGTTGCTCCAATTTTATGTAAAGTTATCCAATCGAGCCCAAATTTGTACCGTTTATAGCTTACTAGTTGTGCAACTGGCAGGAAACATTTGAGAATATTTGGTGCATTATTGAAAAAATTACAGCTTGCTGAATATATTTGAAATAATAAATTAAAGTTGCATGCTTCAATTAATTCGTAACTAGCGCCGCCTACTGACAGAACCTTGAACCAATCAGCTAATCAACTGAGCGGCCGTAACCAACCTAACAACATCGCCGAAGACATCAACTTTCTAAGTGATCTGAGTCCCGAGATATATGGAATACCGTCTACCCCTCATCTAATCTGAACACTTTTTAATTTGACCCCCTCTAATTTGCACATCGTTCAAACTAAAAATGGTTCAAACGTCATTCTGATCATGGAACGGAGTGAAACGGAACGCAGAATCAAAACAAAACAGCAAAAAAGGTTACCACCAGAGTGTTTTACGATGCCCACAGGGTTACTAGAAGTTCAAATTAAAAAATGAATCCCGTTGGTTTGCATGAGGTGTCGTTCAAACCAGGGGGTAGACGGTATAATATTTGTTTGCTCACTAGCGCTGCCTTGTGGTGGAATTTTGAATCAAACGGCTCATCATTTGTTAGTTCTTGACCAGCCAAATAATATTGCCGAAGACACCAACTCTCTAAGTAATCAGGATGATGAGATATTTGGTATAAACATTTCATCAGTGTTACGTCTGTTTGTCTCTGGTATGACAGATATCACAGACAGCAAGACGTAGCACTGGCGAAATTTCCATACCGTACATCTTAGCACCATGATTACTTAAATATTCGGTATACTTGGCAAAGTTGTTAGGCCAGGTTTTACTGGTGATGGGCCGTTTGATTTAAAATTCCACCACTAGGTAGCGCTGACGATAAATTAATTTTTATATTCCATATATCTCAGAACTCTGATTACTTAGAAAGTTGGTTTCTTCGGCAATGTTGTTTGGTTTATTAAGGCGTTTCAGTTGATTAGCTGATTGGTTCAGGATTCTGCCAGTAGACGGCGCTAGTTGCAAATTAGTAGAAGCATGTATCTTTTACTTATTATCTCGAATATATTCAGCAACCTGTAACTTTCTATAATGTGTAGGGAATATTCTCAAATTTTATCTGCTAGTTGCACAACTAATTAGCTATAAATGGTACAAATTTGAGCTCGATTGGATAATTTTACATGAAGTTGGAGTGACTCTAGTAAAATGTTTCATATTTGAGTGTTCTTCGTTAAACTGCTATATCTCTGGATTAAGTGTACCAAATGAAATGAAATTTTGCACATTTATGACTAATATATAGCTCTTTGAAAAACCTTTGACTTGACTTAAATATGTTCAAAGAAAACTAAATTACAGCTTTTTGATTGCTTTACGAAAAAAAACATTCATTTCCATAATTTTGCAAATGTGTAACTTGCGCTTCCTTGTGGCAAAATTTCGAAACAAGTGGACCATTAACTGTAAGCCCTTGACCTACCAAACAACATTGTCAAAGACACCAACTTTGTAAGTGACCAGAATTCTGAGATATATTGAATTTAAAATTTGCTTGACCTCTAGCACCGCCTAGTGGTATATACAAAAGCATGCTAAGTTTTAAAAATTGCCTAAAACATTTTTAGCAAGTTGTATCCTCTTATAAAGTCCACCAAAACTATTCAAATTTTGATTACTTGTTCCTCAACGAGTTTGATTTAATTGGTGCAAATTTGGGCTTGATTGATTATTCAACTTTACACGAAATTAGAGCCCTTCTATCTATATCTAGTTTTTGACTTCCGTTTATCAAATTACTGTACCTTAGGACTAAGCGAACCGAATTAAATTAAATTTTGAAAGTTTGTGACTAATGTATTGGTATTCATGTATCGTTGGATTAGACTAAAATATGACCAAAGGCAAAAAAGTTGCAATTTATTGAAAACTTTTCGAAAAGTTCTAATGATTCGAATGTTTTATCCAAGGGATGAAAGTCTCTTTAATAAAGACAAATCAATCAAATCAATCGAATGTTTTATTTTTGTAAATTTGCTATGACTTTGTAAAACATTCTGATATTGTATAGAGAATAATTAATCAGCAGATTTTTGGATAAGCCACACTTGATTGACCGTAATCATTTCACAAATGAAAAAAAAAAGAAATGACAGAACTTGGCAGAAACATTTTTGTCTTCGTAAATACGACTCTAGACCCATTGTGCACTGAAAAGCCCGCATCCAGCAGGTTGCTGTTTGCAAGTGGAAAATTCCATGTAGACAATAGGACGCGAAGCTCAGCAGCGAAGCGAAAGTTATTTTTAGACGCAACCCGGTTCAACTTCTCGGGTTTGAATGGAGGTGTTTGTGTGTAGTGGTATGGAAGCTATGGAACCGTGTAGCGCATCTTAATACAACGAATGGATTATGATTTATCACATTTTCTGTACGTTTTTAATACATAAATTGGTAGAAAAGGCATATCGCAATTTTTGGTAGCTTTTCTTGTTTTGCGTGTATCATAAGGTAGAAATTTAGAGCTGAAAAAAGCTATTGATGGTGTAACCTGAAGAAGATCAGTTTTATTAATTTATACCACCTTCCGTCAGTGGCAGTCTAGTAAAATCAATCTAACCAATCTATGTATGGTAATCCAAAAACGGTCACCGAAACACATATTCGCCAAAGTCCATTCTCACAGGTGAACGTGATATTCGCAAAATTGAAATGTCAAGGCCGTGTGAAATCCATGATGTTTGACAGCACTAATTTGACAGCATTTTTGAACTCGGTAAGCTGATAATCATTTTTGGTTTAGAATCATGCCCTGAATTCGAAAACGCGGAGAAAAAAAATACAGTAGAGCGGATTTTTTTTCGACTTTCAATACAAGGTTGATGATTTGAAATCGATTTTTGTTCTATTTTTTGCAAAGTTGCTCACTTCACACATCGCATTCTCCATAATTAATGCTCCGATTTAGCTGATTTTTTTACTGTAACTCGCCCACATATAATATAAACAATAAGAAAGAATTTATATTTTTTTTTTCATATTGAAAAAAAAAATATTTCTTCATATGTTTTTGGATTTTTTGCTACAATTCAGGGAGATCTTCCCTAAAACTCGCCAATATCTTGAATTTCATCAATCTGACGCAAAACCTGTATTCAGATGATCGAATGGTATTATATTTAGCTCTTAATTTATTGGTTGAACAAAACGCAAGATGTTTGATTTTTAGGTAATTTTATATTTTAAAAAGTTGTACAACTCAATATTGAGCTAAAACTCAAAAACTGTTCTACTTAAAATTTTTTGAAGCACGGTTTCGAAATCAGCGCTAAATTGTGCTTTGAAAATTTTGGTCGTTGACAGAAGTTCACGACTTTCGTTTTATTTTGTAAACTTGGTTATTAGAGCTATAATAAAACCAAACTAAAAGGTACAAGTTTTTATGACGGTTCTCAAAGCTTCCCAAGACTAATTTGCCTTCAAAATGTTACTTGGGAAACGAAACATGTTACAAGAAGGGTCAATCAACGTTACTCTTCTCCACGGTACTAGTATAACGGGTCGGTATATTGCATGAATCGAACAACAATCGAGAACGTGCCGTATCTTCCATCGTGCGATGATTGTCGTCAGCTATAAATTGCATTGTTAAGGGTAGGTACGTGAACATACGTATCCATCCACATTGGTAGGTCTAGGTATGTATGTACGTATGTTTCGAGATATATTTATAGTTAATTCTAGTGAAATCGCTTTATTGCACCACGACGATCATCGATTGGTCGGCAAAAGCTGAAAGAGGCTAAAACCTTCCTTCATGAAGGAACGAGCGTGCTGCTGGTTCGGGGGAAAGTCGCCTGAAAAATGAGTGTTTTTTCTCATTTGGAGCAGGTTGTCGGCACTTGTAAAGGGGTGGGATACCTACGTGTCTTTTGCCAGTTAAAGTCAACTCTTCTGTAGTTAGTCGTGGTTAAGGTTGATTGATATGTGAAGAAGTAAAGAACTGTTGTTGAATTCTACGGTATGGAGAACTACAAGTATCATTCAAATTCTACATCTGCAGCGATAGGAGACAAATCTTAAATCGATTTTTTTTATCATACCTATATGGACACCAACACTAAATCATTCCATTTTATCTTTTCGTTACAGGTAATTACCATGGACAACTTCGGAGAGAATCTAATATTCCGCATCGAAGGTTTTCTGTTTATTAGGTAATTGAACGTCGAAAGTTACATGCTTCACTAGTCACTAAACAAAACTGACAAATGTTTGGTTTATGTCGTTTCAAACATAGAGCTTGCTGACGTTTATTCACCTCTCTCTTTCAAGCTTGCAGGCGGGATAGGATTTGTTTTCATCGGGAAACCTGATGACAACAAATCCTATTCCGCTTGCATGTTTGAAAGAGAAAGGTGAATAAACGTCAGCAAGCTCTATTCTTATATCTACTATATCCAGGCTAATTAAACTATGTCAACACTTCGAGTGACTTACCATTACCGGTCATCCATCTTCATTCGAAAATGGTTGACATCGTGTTATCAGAACGTTCCATTTTCCCCTGTGTATTCACGAATGAATATCGTATTGCCTAGGCAATTCGTCCTCAATTTATGCCTAGTAGTTTCTGCAATTCTATGTGTGTAAACAAAACACACAGGCATGTTCCAACCAATCCTTACCTACCTATGAAATAACTAGCCGGCGTCATTAGTAGGTACTGTTCGAATGTATGTACATTGAAATGCGGGACAACATGTCCTCCAATAATAAATCATTCATTCATTAGCCAAAGTGAATGTGTGTCATACGTTCGTTGAGTTATACGAATTCTTCTATCCTTCACCCAGTGGTTCGTGAATCATTTGTACAAGTTTTAATTCTGGTTTAATATAGTTAAGTATGAAATGGATGTTAAATGAAAAAAAAAATGTCAATTGATTTAAACATTTTTCATTGTTACACTGTCTCAAAATCCAACCATCTTTGTTACAGCACAACCTTTGAGAAAAAAAATCGAATATTTTTGTAAACTTTTTAAGTTGGCTCAGTGTAGGCTATAGTACCTCAAATTCGCCATAGTTGATTTTCAACCTTTAAAGATGCAAATCAACAAGAAACATTTCGTGAACAACAGATCACGTTCACAAAAGATGATTGCAAATCATTCAAACTTCACTATTTGCTCAAATTATGATAGAAATAAATCATTTTCCTTAACTGTACGGGTACCATTCACTTTATTTCGCCATAGTGTACCAGTTATAGCCAATCCCATAAGTAATGCATGTAAATAGTGTGAAGTGGAACCCAAATAAACAAATGTGTCCATAACATGTAATAAATGTTAAAGGTAGTTTTGGCTCCGTTTCCATATTTTTCTTATAAAGTATGCAAACTAATCAATCTTTTGACATATCGATGACATTCGTCGGTCTTATTCTTATTTTTGTAGAAATAGTTTTCCTTAGGTAGTGCGATAACTGGTACAGGCACCCTTATGGTTATTTGTAATATACTCTGCACAGTGATGATGAAAATCTAGGGAAAAATCTGACCTCTGACAAATGAAATTGTGATGTGATGTGGTTGATAATCACCACCTTGACACGTTATACGGTCTTATCTAGTCTTGTCTACACTGCACATACACAGAATCCTGGAAAATGATAGAATCAACTTTTTCTATATTTTTTTTATCATTCTATCAGTATCAATACTTGCAGAGTATCGGAGATGCATTAAAAATATTGAAGCGGCCAGGCCTACCCTGCACCGTTTTTTTTTTTTTTAAACAATTGAATAAATCCATATAACGACGACATCTTGTCAGCCGCTCCTGTGGAGTGACGATGCTAAGAAAGTTAATGTCACTCCATTGAAGCTCTTTTTTCCTGGGATGGGACAGAGGAATTTCAGCCTTATGTCTTGCCTTAAGTCTAGGCTTGAGCGCCATTGCTTGCTCTCTGAAACTTGAAGAAAATATGGACCTTTTCCCCGGCTGTATTGGAAAAAACAAATCATAAGTCATAGAGTAGGTAGTAAACTGTTATAGATTGATAGTAAATTAGAGATACCAAAGAGTACTGCCCAAAAATATTACAAACAAAAACATGTAAACCAGACACCTAATACTCCCCGGCTCTCTTCTTGTCTTGACCCAGCCAGCAATTTGGTTGCTTTATCGAAATTGCAACTGAAATAGTCACACATATATAGCACCAAAGAAATCGTATTCAATGCACGAAACAGGCATATACATACTAAAGTGGAGGCCATATCGAAACATATATACGATTACTGCGATTCCATCCAACATAATTTACGATTTCTCGAAAATTTTCTACGATTTCGCCGACTTTATCCGTCTAAATATACGATTATGCATGATCTTATTACAATTGAGAGTACCAATATACGACTTAAGATTTTCAAATAAAAAAAATATTAAATGGTATTCAGTGGGAATCGAACTAAGGTTCTTTGATTGAGAACTGCACGTTATCTCTATTGGCTATATTGCCAAGTTGAAAATAGAGAGTTCAAAGTGAATGGCATGAAACGGATAAAAATTAGCATGATACGGTGCGAGACTTGTGGTGGGAGCGTTGTTGTTGTGCATTGAGTGGCACCAAAAGTGGTGCCGTGCAAGAGGCCCGGAATTCACATCGTTTTTGGAATCAACACTTATTGTAAATCATCTGCTACCTAGTATGAAAACCTATATATTTGGTTGAAATTATTGCTACCATTGTTGGAATGTGTCAACAACAACAAAAATACAAATTTGTGATGAATACCATTTTTTCTTTTTCTCAATCATACAAATATGTAAACAAAACCATTTACGATTTCTGAGATTAAGATTCGACTATTAAAAGTGCAGTAACATTCATATCCGACTGTTAAAATGAATATACGATTTCAACGATTTCATTCATGTCGTATACGACGCAAGTCTGACGCAAACGATCAATATACAACATTGTTATAGTTGTATACGATTTCACCGATTTTCATCATACCTTTAGGTAGCAAGCTCGATTTAGCAGAAATGCGATTGCAATCATTGTCAACAAATATACATATTATTATACAATTCTGATTCAATATATGAAAATATACGATTTTTTCCACACAATGATTTACGATATGTGGTTGGCTGGGGAGCGTCCACAGCCGAAATGAAATTATGTACATAAATGTCTAAACTTTTTCAACATTCTTGTTTATTTCGAACGTACAGATTGTTTAAAGATATTACATTGTGACAATTTTTTTGAAATACACATTTAAAAGAAATATTGTTTTGATGTGTTTCTGAAAAATATGAATAACTGTTAGGCCATTACGAGACAAATTTGTTGAAAATCGTAGCAATAAAGTGAATCTTTACAAAAATATTTTGATGTAGTATATGGATACATTGCTTGCAATTGTTGTATTTACCGAACTTCTGAAATCGGTTATAGAAAAGGAAGGGCTGCTGCCGAGGCTCAAATTCTTTCCATTTCTTTTTGTAGAAGAGGTTTGAACTTTCAGAGAATATTTTGGTGAATTTCTCCGGCCAGTTTGTAATGAATCTTTGAGAATATTTAAAAAGATCTTCATACGGAATTTCGAGCATTTTTTTTATTTTTTTCTGAAGAACTAATGTTGATGGGTAGATATTTCCAAAGAACTAATTTCGAAGGGATCGGACGCTATTCGGAAGCTATCGGAAGCTATTCGAAAAATTTTTGAAATTTTCCAAAAAAAATGTTTGTAACAGTTGGAGGAAGGACTTAGACGACAATGTCGGTGGAATTCTTGAAGTCCTAACTGGCAGAAGTCTAGAAGATTTTTTGGCATTCTAAACAGAGATCCAGTGGTTTTGACTGAAATTGGTACAAATAGAATGTGATTCGCCTTTTACAGTCACCGTTAATTATTTCTGGAACATATAGCAAATCAATGTAACAACTGTTTTGTTACTTCAAGTATAAAAATAACCGCCTCTCAAGGAAAAATAGCTCATAGATTTGGCGGCAATTTTTCATGAAAAGAATTCCCTTAGCGTTTCTTAAGGAATCACCGGAGATATTATTGAAACCTGGAGCTATTTTTAAAAGAATCCTTCACTGAAATAAATACAATAGAAGGCTTTCTGGAGAAATTCTTAAAAAATCCTAAATCCTTGAAATATTGAAGAAGTATCCGGAAATATTTCTGAAGGAATCTTCGGAGGAATGCCAAGATGAATGTTTGAAAGTGGAATTCCTAGAAATATCCTTCGACGACATTCTGGAGGAAATTCTGAGAAAATACATAGAGGAATACCCGGAATAATTCCTGAAAGAATCTATGTATCAATCTCTACTGGAATCCCTGGAGCAGTCCCTTCTGGAACCACTGATGGAAATTATGTAAGATTTTTTATAGGAATCGAGAAATTCTCGCAGATATTTTTTAAGAGAATTCCAGGTGAAATTCCTGAAAAAAAACAGTTGTAAGATTTTTTGTAGAATCCGCTGGCGCAATCTTCGAGAGAATTCTTGGAAAAATCTTGGAAGATTTTATGAAGGAAACTAATTTCTGTGTTTCAAAAGGAATCATTGAAGGATTATTTTTAAAGAAATCCATGGAAAAATTACTGAGGAAACCTTTGTAAGATTTTATAGAGGGATCCTTGGATAAATTTCTGAAACTTTTGAAGAATTTTGAAAAAAAAAACTTGGAGAAATTCCTGAATTCCTGAATGGATGAAGTTTCCAAATGAACATCTTATTATTATTATTATTATTATTTTGAAAGTATCCCTGAAGGATTTTCTCAAGGAATCCCTGGAAAAATTTTCTATGAGCTATTTGTAAAAAATATCTGTAAGAATCTTTGGATCAATTTTTAGAAAAAAAAAACGCCTCAAAACTTCCTGAAATTCTCTTTAGGGGAATTTCTTATGAAATTCCTGTAAGATTTTCTAAAGGAATCGATGGAAAAATTTCCAAAGAAATGAACCCAATAATGTGTTTTTGGTGGAATCTTTTAACAAATTTATGTTTTTTTCGACATTTCTGAAGTTCTCGTGAATCAATCCATGCCAGACTTACTGAAAACAAAAAACTTTGAGGAATTTCTAGATTAACGCTTGAAAAAAATTTCCAAATGAACTCTTGGAGGATTTCAAAGAAACGAGAAGGCATTCCTGTGGGAATATCCAAAGGAACATTGTCGAAGAAATCCTTGTAAGACTTTCTGAGGAATTTTTAGAAGGATTTTATTAAATATCTTGGAAGAGTTCATGAACGATTTTTAAAGAAATCTCTGGAGAAACTTCTCAAAGAATCTTACGCGAATTTACGAAGGATCCTCTGAATGATTTTTGAAGGAGTTCATTAAAGAATTCCTTAACCAATCCTTAGATGATTTTTCAAACGCAAATTTTCTTTGTGAAATTGCTAGAGAAACTTCCAATGGAACTGAAGCGATCCCTGGAGGGATATCTAAAGCTCCGAAGAAAATTCCAGAATAGGGTAATATCGGCATGAGGGGTTTTTGTCGACCAAATTGCCAGAAACATGGTCATATAATTCAGTTTGATTGGGAAAGATTTGAGGCCAATTTAAATTCATTAGGTTTCAAACATCCCCCATGACTAGGAAAAAACGGCGAAAAATACGTAGATTTCCCTATATCTTTCTTCAATGTTTTTTAACACGCAGAAAAAACTTTGTTGAAATCAAAAATATTTGATGTATGTTCAAATAAATTGTCAATTTGTATCATATTCTGATTTATCGACCGTATTCTATTAATAACTTAATCATTTTATGGCCATATCCACTTTGATCGCTACTCCCTTACACTTTGAGTAGAAAAGACCGATATAGCCATAAAGTTATTGTCGATTTGTTCAGGCTACAACAATAAAACTGTTTGGAACAAATCGAATCATGTTAGAAATAAATGTAAATATTTTTGTTTTGTTTTTTGTGGCAGGTCGGCCCTACGGAAACGTTTGTTTCCCATTAAACTTGTAAAGTTATTTCATTCGCTGGAAGAACCCGCTTCCCGTGTTGTACTTCCAATGCCAGCATCAAGTGTACATCTATACGCTCCCGAAAACAACGGGAATTCGTGCAAACTTCTGGTGAACCTTGCTTTTTTGCAGGAGGAAATCTTGTTTGATCTTGCAGCTAGAACTTGTGTTTTGTTTATGTTCTCGACGGTGGAACGGGGGGCTCCTCAATGGGTGTTGTCGACATCAATTTGTAATTGCGTTAGTTTTAAACATTTTATCAGTTTACCAAATAAATATGGTTTCTCTTGAGTTTATTCCTTGTCAAATATTTGACCCTGTGTACTTATAACCTTAGTTCAGCTAAGATTTTCCGTAAAAACTTCGACATTGGTTGAACTGCTACTTGATATCGCCACTCAGTACTGTAAAGGTTAATTCATCCTAATCATTGCTTAACAAACGCTCCACAAAGAAGCCACAATTTTGTCTTCACATCCGGACGGTAACATTCTTTCGTGTGAAAGTCAACGTTCTCACCCGAATTTGTCGCATAAACCATCACCAGACAACAGCACCGTTGTCCATTAATCTTCCAATCAATCAGAAGTGCTCAACGATACAAAAACGACAACGATTACTTGCAGCCGCCCAGTAGTAGCTAGCGGTGGTGTCGCGTCGTCAGCTGGCACAAACCCAAAAAAGTATCACTCTCACATGACTGAGTGACACTTCGTATTCCTCCTCGCGTGGAGATTGAAGGCCGTCGTACATCATCATAAGAAGAAAAAAAACAGCATCAGCGAACAGAACAGGCCCATGTCCAAAGCCGGGATGTATGTAGTATGCAATTTTCGCCATTAAACGGGATGTTAACGAGGGGAATTCGTCGTTACCGACCGTCACCTTGAACGCTTACTTTCCTTTGTGGTATGGCAGGCTTCTGAAAGAGGGAATTCCGATGGTCATTATTTGCAGTTGCGCTGTCCTTCGGCTGTGGAGGGCTGCGCCGAGCCAAGCTGAGCTGATATCGGACTTATTTGGCGTTGTCATTGTGTATGGAGCCGAGGTGTAATTCAAGATGATGTATTGCTGTCTTTCACGATTATGATATGGAAGGTAGCGTTTTGCATGTACCTTGGCGCGAAATGATGCAATTCAAGGCAAGGTTAATGAATGGTAATTACGTCGCGTGAACAGCCAAGGAATTGATTTTATACTGCAGGAGGCTGGTTCGCCCGTACCAGCGCCGTTATTGATCAAATATGCATGAGCTGCTAAAAAATTGCACTTTGAGAATAAGTGGAATGTCCCAGCCCCTTATTCAGTTGGATCTCAGTGCAACTGGTACCAGTTCAGATCAATCACGGAGGAGCAACCATTGACATGTATAGTCAGAATTGATCGTTTTTTGATCGATCGTTGCAGGAGGCTGGTTCGCCCGTAGGTGCTACTTCAGTATCACCATCAGATTAGCTGCACTTAGGCCGTTCGCAATGTTGTTTTATTTTGTATGGCGAGTTTTAAAAATTCTAAAACTCGCCATACAAAATAAAACAGCATTGCGAACGGTCTATGCAAGAAACTAATGAAATAACTGTTTGGGTAGGCATATTCAGTGTGCAAGTTTTAGTGATCTTCTCAGACGAGAATGGCACTTGCCACGTCAGATTGAAGGTTGTCAAAGAGAAAGAAAGTGACAATGGAGGGCCCGTTAGACCGTAGAGTCCACTCCGGCTGCGGATGTTTATGCGAAGTGTTTGTAAAATGCATTTTTGGCAGGCGTTCACGTTGGTGCGTAGAAACCGTTTGCTAGGCATAAGGCGATAGACTATGTGTTGAGATTGCTGTGAAGAATACCAAATTCAGATATTATGGGAAACCGAATACCTACAACACAACCTGAATACCTGAAATAATAACTGGTGTGTATTCTGTGCATAGCACGTGAATGACATCAGGTTTTGCAATACTTCAATAATAATCGACGCTTTTTCCATACAAATAGTGATTTTTCCATAGCTGAATAATACCTCAAGCGGTCCTCAACACCAAACCAATAACTCGTTAAGGTATTTTATCAATACCTACAAAATACCAAAATAAGTCATATCCAATTCCTGGGTAATTGACCAATACCTTGTCTTGGTATGATACCTGACTTTGGTATGCTGCAGTTATGTGTCAGCTATTCGTTCCTGCTCGGGTTGTCGTATCAAGTAGTAAGTACCAGGATCTCTAGGATTGTGATGAAAAATATTCTATGCTTAATTAATCCCCAGTTTAAAATCATTGAACCAGTTCAGTTCCTTCTCCGGCTCGATGCTCAACACAACTTCATTAACGTATCCATTCGACCCAGTTCAGTGTCATTTTACCGCCACAACAAGTTCCTCCTAATGACATCACCTACTATTCCGCAAGGTGAGCACATCAGCTGATACAATTCAGCTAGCTCATCGCGATCTCGTCGTCGTAAATTTGCGTGGGACGCTAATATGTAGAACCCCACAAATACACCCCAACCGCTCATCTCGCGAGGTCCGCACCAAATGTGGGTTACAGCAACCGTAAACGACCGTCACTTGCCGGCAAACCGGTAAACATTGAATGGCATTCGAAATCAACACCTAACACGTCGCAAAGTAAAAATGATAAATTCAAATTTGATTACACTGACAGACGCCGAATACCTCAACCGAACACCCATTCCGCGTAGAGATAGGTACAATGAAATGTCATTAGAATATGAATACGCGACGTGCGCGCGCTGTCTTCATACATGGAAGTGCGTCTCGTCACCGGCCGCGCGTATTTCGCACATTCACAGCACAGTTGACCGTTTTCTGCCGGTGTGGTGCCATGACGTGACGGCGGCGCGATGGTGACATCATCCTGCGCCAACATTGAACCCCATGTCCCCAGAGTGCTCCACTCCAGCCAGCCAGCAATGTAAACCAATACCCGTTCCCATGTTGACCGCAATTTTGCGTTCGATAATAACCGACAGCGGCGTTGATGACGGTTTGTTCGGAACCAATTCACATTTTTATCTATGCTTGTAATGTTCGTCAGTTGAGTAGAAACTTGGTCGATGGTAAATTTGTACAACGAGTACTCAGATAATTGGAATTATTGAAAATGTATTCGAATGCGGGTCAACAGTGAAGCAGTTTTAAAGTGAGGTTATGAGCCACATATAGCCACACATAGGCTATATAGCCTTATAATATGAAGACAGCTTTTTGTTACATTCGATTATTATAATAATTATTGATGTTCATTTAATTTAAAGATCTCGAAAAACACAATCACTCTTAGCTGAAATTTCCACAGTATAGAAAAATTAAAAAAAAAATACACGGAAATAAAAATAAAACATCACACAAACACAATTCATCATACAATTTTGAACTCTCATGAAAATCTTATAAATGTTCAATATATTTAAAAAAAAAATGGAGGCATAGGCAGAACAATTCTGGGATTTTCAGTGTTGGTTCCAATAGCTAGAACTGCTCCTCTGAAGGAGAACTTCAGTTTATTCTACAAAATATAACACTAGGAAATTCAACATTTTTCTTCCATAAGGCATGCCAGAAATCTTCTCTCTCATAACTTTTGTCAGTTTTACTTACAATTCTGCTTGACAAGAGGTTTGTCAGAAATGAAAATAAGCTAATTTAGAAAATTTGGAAAGTTCAAGCAAGAAATACAGTTATAATTGCCCTTAAGGCATTGCTGGCAAAATTTCCTGAAAATAACAGGTTTTCGACTGTATGATTTTACTATTACTATTACTAAATACTGCTATTTCATCTTGTCCGATTTCCGCGGTTAGGGAGTAAGTACACGCTTTTGCGAGTGGGTAAGTACACGGAGTGTTTTTGTGAGGACATACTAAGTTTTTTCAAAATTTGTTTTTTTAATAGAAACAGGACAAAAATCTGTAAAAAATCGGTAAAAATTGTAAATTTTTTAATGTTTCGAAAATTGTCTAATTGGTTCAATAAATAATCTTCCAGAAGAAGGTGCCTAAAAGACCGAAACTTCAAAGAAGATAAAATAGCAAAGTTTTTATTTTTGTCGGAAGTGGAAAACCATTTCGTGTAGTATAATCTCCGAAAAGGCCTTTGAAATTCCGCCTGAGCATCTTGTTTATTTCGCCGAAAAACAATTCAGAAAATCCTTCAAAAAATATTCAAGATTTTCTAGAAATAGCCAGATTTTGAGTTTCCAAAACTTTATGCGAAAACTCAAAAAAAAAACATGAGTATTATTTAATAATTGCTAGTTGTACCTGTTATTTCACCAGATTTTTTTAAAGAAAATTCATACTAATTGTATTTTTGTCTTATGATTTTCAAATAATTCCAGCATGTTCCCTATTCAAACCCCATGTAATAGTTGATTTTCTCAGGATTCATCGCAGAATTTCCTAAAGGATTCTTCTCATGAAAATTCCAATTAACCACAATATAGTTCAGCAGCCCGTTTTTTTTTAGAAAAAAACAGCATTTTTTGTTATGAAAAAGTTCAATAAACACTATTTTTAATACTCAATTTAAACATTCTCCAAGATTTTCACCAACATAACTCGTTTTGGAAAGTACGGGTAAAAATGGCTGGTAAAACATATCCTGCTATAAAACAAACACTTTGTTGGTCTTAAATGAAGCATCGTTATGTGTTTTTGTAGTTTCAATCGACAAATTTTTATTTATTGTGGTGAACGTTCAGATGTAAACAAATTTCTCGCAATTTCGCAAAACCAGTTACCTAGTTCTAGCATTAAGGGGACGATATATTGTACAAATTCCTTCAAGTATTGTTTTGTGCTTCACATTGAATTCCGTTTGAAAACTATGTATGATTTACTTTGACAATTCCGTCATATAGTTAAAATTACACCATATTTGGTGGCTTCGTGGTCGTGCGGCTAGTGTCACCAAGCATTTAGTCGCATCGTGCTGAGGAGTGCGGGTTCGATTCCCGCCGCAGCTGTCAGGAAAAATTTTCGGCTTTGCCACTGGGCGTTGCATGCTAGTCCGTTGTCTAGTGTCGTGCTTCCTTGAAAAAGCGAATAGCTCACTGGAAACATTGAACGTGTCCGTGTCTTTTTGAAATATTCATTGCCAACAAATGTTCTTTGAGATCCAAAAGAAATTCTCTCCGAAGTATTAACAAAGATTGGATTGTGTCTTTTACCATGAATTCGACAGGGTTTTCACTGAAAATGCCTGCGGAGTGCGGATACTAGCACTTTTTTGGAAATCACGCAAGAAATCAATTCGAGGTTCATGGGAATTTCGCACCAAAGTTCCTCCAAATTTTGTACTCAAAGTCTTTCCGAAAAATTCTGACCAAAAATATCATTACAAACTCCGACAGAATTTAAATTGTATTCTACTTTACTATACTGCCGTGAATCGCATATCTGTCCCATTTGCATAGGAAATCCAGCAAAGATGGGACTGATATGCGATTCACGGCAGTATAGGAACATAGGAGAACTTACGTATTTTCGGCAATTTTGTTCTCTTCCTGACTAGAAAATTATATCAAGTTTATACCATATTGTGTTATGATTGAGGTGGCCCACACTTATATGAAAAACAAAAAAAAAATCGAAAAATGCAAAATCTTACCTCCTCAATCAGTAGTTTTGGACTCCCAGAAGCTACGTTCAAAATCAATGAAGTCAAAGTGGGACTCAACAAGCTTGAAATTTATATGGGAAACCTTGGCTAAATGTATGCAGAAATCTTGAGATTTCGAATTTTGACGCTAGGAGGCGCTTAATAATTAAACCCTTTGGTATTATTGTAGGTGACTATATGTCAAAGAACTCGGTCGAAGACCGCAAAGTGATCCGACGTCTGTGGAAAAAGTTATACCCTTGGCAAAGTGAGGCGAAGCATTAAGATTTCATTATTGATATTATTCCTTCACATGTACTGGAAAAACAACATTAATGTTTTGCCTCATTTTACCTAGGGTATAGCTAGACAAAACAGACGTCGGATCACTTTGCGGTCTTCGACAAAGCTTTTTTTTATTCTTCAACCACTTAATCTAATTTGCAGCTCTTTTGCCCACTGGGGCACTGCGTGAGCGATTCCGATTGGCAGCTTTACTTACACTTTGTACAGCGCTTAATTTTATTCTATTCTAATTTTATTAAATCGAACTGGTAAGCACGAGGATGTTCATGTGTGTCTATTGTTCCTTTTCCAGTCCGATTGAGGGTCCAACTCATACCGTTAGCCGATATCCAAGTTTCCTTGCCCGTTAGAGCATATGCTCAGAAGAGGGTCAGGTGTCAGTCGCTCTCGAGGGGAAGAGCAACTGACGAAAATTTGCAAGTGCCTGGGCTAGGATCGAACCCATGACCATCCACTTATGAAGTGAACGTGTAGCCACTACGCTACGGGCCCCGGCATCGACAGAGTTGCTTGGTATATAGGCACCTACAATTATACCAAAGGGGTTGATTATTGAACGCTTACAGCGCCGCCTAGCGGCAAAATTCGAAAACTTAAGATTTCTGCATACTTTTGGCCAAGTTTTCCACACAAATTTCAAGCTCGTTGAGTGCCGCCTTAGGCTTATCCGATTTTGCTCAAATTTTGAACGTAGCATATGGGAGTCCAAAACAACTGATTCAGGAGGTAAGTAAAATTTTTTTTCGAAATTTTTGTTTTTCATAAAAGTGTGTGCCAGTAGTTATGATGTTATAATATTTTCCTTTAACTTATTATGTAATAAGCTAGATGCAGGATGAAGTTAAACTAACTAAAATTGTAACAAAAAGTACACCGGCGTAATCAAGATAATATCCTATTTTGTTATAATCAGATCAAAACTATAACACAATGTGATATGAATTTTAGCTTCAGGATTACTAGTTTCTATCAAAATCTGATATAATTTTGTAACATCATTTTCTAAGTGTCAACAAATCAATACTTAAATGTAACACATTTATTTGAGTTATAGTCTTTTGAAAATACTAAGGATGTTGAACATGATTATATCGCAATGAGTTATAAATATCATGATTTGTTATAATTATGTTATATTTTTGTTAAAATTTTGTAGCCGGGTTCGTAAGAAGACGACCTCAGGATGCACGTGCGAGTCAAGGCATACCTCGAAATGGGTCGTTAGATGTGCAGTAGAGCTATCACCTTCCATCTCCAGGACTAAAAATATTTGCGTCTATATATATCAGCATATATCAACAATAGACGCAGACGTTTTTCTTCCATAAAAGCACTGCCGGTCAGTGGGCGATGGATTGTATACACATACACATACACAATTTTGTAGCCGGGTTCGTAATGGAGTGTTTTTGAAACCTGTTGAACTCAGAGTTGGCCTCAAATCCTTCCCAACCAAGCTGGGTTATATGCCCATATTCCAGGCAATTTGGCCATCAAAACCCCCCATGACGAAAAGATCAAACCTGCCGATAAGACCCTTGGTCACCCTATATTAAATCTCGTTGAAAAAATTGAAAAAATGTTCAAAATCGCGACGAAACTGAATTTTTATTTTTACAAGTGTTGATATTACGCAGCTTGGAATACACCTCTTTATGTTTGTTTTCGTAGCATTAGCATTAGTATTAAGCAAGTCGCACAAATTCGTAGGTGGTGCAGTCCTGGATCGCTGTTATGAGAGTTGCATCCTTCCTGTCCGTTACCAAAGCACCAAGATTTGGGACTAATCTTTGACTCTTGAACAAGATTGACGCAATCCTCCAACGGTCGAGTGCTGTCCTGGCCACGTCCTTGCGACAGATGTTGAGAGATGGGAAAGGAAGATTAGTTGGACACCTATGAAAGGACATAGAGACCTCTAGATTCTTTCAGGCCTAGGCGTCACGGGAAAGGAAACGTTCGGTCAACGTTCAGGTGCACAAAATATTTTTGGTTGATGCTTGATTCCTTTCTCAATTTGATTCTTGGTGGGTGTTCATTTTCAACTCTGAAATAGAAAAGAACAATTATAGATTTACCTGAATCCTCCTATATGAAATAATAGATTTACCTGGATCCTCCTGAAATAAAACGTTTATAAGTAGTAAACAAGGTGTCAATACATATGTTAATATAGTTATTGGCAATAACACTAGTTTACAAAATAAAACGAAAGTCGTGAACTTCTGTCAACGACCAAAATTTTTGAAGCATAATTTAGCGCTGATTTCGAAACCGTGCTTCAAATTTTTTTTAAGTAGAACAGTTTTTGAGTTTTAGCTCAATATCGAGTTTTACAACTTTTTAAAATATATATCATATGGAATTCACTAAAATTCGAATATCTTGCGTTTTGTTCAACCAATTTTAAATCTGTTTTCCATAAATTTAAAGCTGAACATAATACATTCGATCATCTGAAGGCAGGTTTTGTGTCAGACTGATGAATTTCAAGATATTGGCGAGTTTTAGGGACAATCTCCTTAAATGTTAGCAAAATTTCCAAAAATATGTGAAGATATGTATTTTTTTTCAAAAAGAAAAAAACAATTTAAAAATTCTTTCTCGAAATTTATTTGACACTCAGTTTGATTTCCCGAGCTCGGCTGTGCGAATCTCGGTTTCTGAATTTTAGCCGTGACTCAGCAAACAAGATCGTAGGTTGCTTGGCAACTGGGAGTGTTATACTGTTTCTCGGTATTTGTAAGCTGAGATCTCATGAAAACATTTAACTGACTACTCAGCTGTGCAAATCTCGGCATTTGTAAACCAAGATTCGGCGTTTTAAATTAAGTGTGTATGTTGGCAAGTTGAAGTAAAAAAATCCGCTCAATCGAAGTATTGATTACGAATTATGTGTGAAGTGAGCGACTTTGCTTAAAAATAGAACAAAAATCGATTTCAAATCATCAGCCTTGTATGAAAAGTCGAAAAAAAAATCGCTCTACTGTATTTTTTTTCCTTCACGTTTTCGAACTCAGGGCATGATTCTACACCAAAAACGATCATTAGCTTACCGAGTTCAAAAATGCTGTAAACTAGTGTAATTGTTGGACAAATAAAAAAAACATATACGTTTCAAGTACCATAACAGTTACATTGAAATTCGTCGTTATGACCATTCGACCTCCTTATGTTTGTTTTCTTCTTCCCGAAATTAAGCTCAACTTGTAACATACCCTGCACCTAAAAAAAAAACAAAATAAACCTCGAGAAATCCTTGTAGAAATCTCTGGAGGAATCGGGAATCGTGGAGTGGACCTGGTGTGGTGATAAGAACACAAGACTATCACGCCGAGGACCTGGGATCGAATCCCACTCCCGATTCCTCCAAAAAAATCTTTAATAGATTTCTTAATTATTGCTTGCTGTGTGTGATTCCTTCTAGAATTTCCAGTCTTCCAGAAGTTATCGTTTGAAATTTCCTAAAAAATCCTGCTGAAAATTTCTGGTAGAGTGCACCAGGAAGTCTTGCTGGGCTTCCTCAGGAAATTCTTGCTGTAAATCATCGAAAAATTCTTGAAGGACTCCCAAGAGCAATTACTGGAGAAATCCCCAGCTAACACGCGATCGCATATGATGTTGAATAGTATGCAAAAGTGGAGGCGACATGCGTACACTTTACACGCGGTCAAATGGAAACACGTACGCATATGGCCTCCACTTTAGCATCGTATTCAACATCACATATGACTTCGTGTTTGCTGGGTCCCAGTCTTTTTGTCTCTTCATATTCTGAGATATTCTGCTCTAGGCAGGTTCATCCCGATACCTCAGCTAGAAATGCTTGAGAAAACCAACCAAGAATTCCTGAAGACATTTTTTTTATTCCTCCAAGGAGTAATTCTGAAAGTTTCTCCAGAAATTCCTATAGTAATTCTCCCAACGATTTCTCCATGGATTGCTCTTGGGATCCCTCCATGATTCTTATTGTGACATTTCAAGGGATTTCTTCATGCATTTCTTCAAGAGTTCCTCTTATCATTCCTCCGCGGATTCGTCGGAACTCTACTACAATTTCTTTCACATTTCAATCGCAAGTTTTCCGTTCACTTTTGCTTATAATATGCCTAATTCAAGTTAAATTCTGTATACAATTGATGCTTATCGCTCTCGCACAGCATCGTGACAAGGAGATATAGAAGACTTAACTGCTCCTTCTCGTATCATTAAAAAAATATTTACTGGAAGTGATTTTCTAGAAAATTGAAGCCACTCTGCTCCCATTTAAACAATCAGCCCCACATGCGTCACCGAAAAGATATAAACATTTGCAAACACCCAAACAAATCTCCCATTTGCCATTATTATGTGTACTGGTGTTGTTATGTAACATAATGGCAACACAACTCGCCATATGGGGAGAAGAGCGCCTTACACATCATCATCATCATCGTCGTCGTAGTCATCGAAAAGTGCAGAAGCCATAACAAGGGGGAAGCAAATAAAACCCACTGCTTAGCTACTGAGTGGCGGGGCGCTGCTACCTGTTTATGGCCAATCCTATCCCCTATGTTCAGATGCGTTGATGGTTGCGGAGGGATCAATTGGCGAACAGCCGGTAGACGCAACGCTACCGCCGCCCGACCGGACAAATTGATATACAGTCAGACAGGACAGACGGACAGACAGACAGAAAGATGGACATCGGGTTGATTAACGTGTTGGTGGGCCTTCCGCAATAAAAAAACGGAATGAATAGTTATTTGGTTTACTAGAGCAGCCCTAGTTATGGCGATAAAG
Organism: Aedes albopictus; assembly: GCF_035046485.1. Classification (NCBI taxonomy): domain Eukaryota; kingdom Metazoa; phylum Arthropoda; class Insecta; order Diptera; family Culicidae; genus Aedes; species Aedes albopictus. The sequence goes on from NC_085137.1 coordinate 131,427,669, forward strand.
TTATGGGGGAACTCGGAAATTGCTCACACCTTGGTGAAGTCGAACCGAAAAAAAGCTCCTAATTCTGTCGTGATACTATATGTACAGGGTGCGCTTGACCTGCTTACGCGACCACGCCTTTCCACGATGAGTGGTCCTCCTGAGGATCGTCGCCGGATTTAATTACGGTATTGACATCGTGCCGTGCGGCACAGAAAAACTACTAGCCTTTATAGGGAAACAGATGCATGTCGCGTGCTAAAATGTGTTGAATTCAAAAGTTTATTGCGTGATAAGTTGCCCTTAACTGGATTAGCGAAGATTGCGTGCAGCTGGGTTAACATCGCTGCTTTGCGGTGACGATGGTCGATGATGGAGTGTTAGGAAATGATTGGAGAATGCGCCTAATCACAGGATGTGTAACTTTGTCCTTTTTTAGTACAAGGTTTGTACAACATAATCCTTTAAATATGGGGCAAAGTTTCTCCTTCCAAATTTTGATGTGCAAACCTAGAAAAAAACGTATTTTAAGGCGTGTTGAACCTGATATATATATATGAACGTCTTGAAATCTTGGCTAAATACATAACTGTGGTCCATACAAGTTCCTACCTCATGATTCCACGGGTCAATCGATGGCAAAGATCGCTAGGTAAGAATTGTGTGCTTAACTGGTAGAGCAGCTTTCTGGGCACTGTTGTCTTTCTGACTTCAGCTAGTTTGAGGTGGTACGTCCCGAGTGGCTGTTTACCAAGGAGGTGCGGCTCAAACAGCGTCTTTTCTGGCATCAAGCGGAAGCTATACTTCTTCTTCTTCTTTATGGCTCTACGTCCCCACTGGGACTTGGCCTGCCTCGCTTCAACTTAGTGTTCTTAGTGGCTTTCTTTGTCTGCCATTGCATGAATTTGTATATTGTGAAGCAAAGACAATGATACACTATGACCAGGGAGTCGAGAAAATTTTCCCGACTGGAACGGGAATTGAATCCGCCGTCTCCGGATTGGCGATCCGTAGACATAACCACTAGGCTAACTGTAGACCCTCGGACTTCCGCCTAACGTTTTCATCGATATATCATTGTTGCGGTAAATGCACACCTAAATTTTTGAATGTTTTGGAAAGCTTAGACTCTCAGGTTTCTAATGATGAGTTCGGATTAGAAATCGGTGCTAGCAAACACAGCGAAAATCGCAATTCAATGATAAAATTCAAAATGGCGACACAATCCAAGATGGCTGCCAAACATTTTTCAACTTCAAATGAAAGGTCCATACTTTCCCTTCATAGAAAAGTGAAGTTTTGTATATGTTACCACTTTTAATTTTGAGATATTATGCGATTTCAGGGTGGCCACCCAGTCGGGAATTTCGGGAAAACCGGGAAAAGCTCGGGAATTCGAAACCACCGGGAAAAAGTCGGGAAAACCTCGGGAATTGTGCTAGCCACCGGGAATTTCCAGAATTCTAAGATTTGTACAATCTCCACAAGCATAAGTATGAGAATATGTGGGAAATGCAGTCAACAACTGTTGAACTATATAACATAGTGGGTGAACTGGCGTAAAAACCATTCTTGAAAATTAATATCTTGTCGTCGACTCATGACAATTAAAGTTAATCATAGTGATGTTACCTAACATCACAATTTGAACAATTTCAAAGATATTCTAAAGAAAATTTTGGTGGAAAGACTGGTTGAGACACATTCAAATATTTATAGATTCATATGTCACTTATGCATTTCAGGATGTACATGTTCCTGAAAACATCAAGCGTCCTATAAAAATTTTATAAATCATAACAAAAATTATAACTTCTTTCTAAAAAGTTATCCTTGTACAATCTCTAGGAGAATATTTAATATAGGCTTTGTCCTTTAAGCGAAAAATCTTTGAGAAATTCGGATAGGATGCTGATAAAACTTTGAATGAATAATTAAAGATTAAATTAAAATTAAAAATTATGAAATTCTAGATGAGTAACTCTTGTGAAAAAAAATTTACAATTTAAAAATAGTTAGTGAAAAACAATTGAAAGAATATTTGAAGGGATTTTTAGTATCTGATGGAATTCCTCAAAGCACGCCTATTGTAGCTCACAAAAATATTTCTAATATTTTGTTTGAAAGATTTGTGTTGTTTTTCATGAAGTTTTTGGGTGTACTCATTTATTGTACTTGTGAATAAAAATTTTCGGAGAAAATCGGAGTAAGGTATCGGGAAAATCCCTTTTTGGCGAAGCTTTAGCAGAAGTCCCTGGTAAAACTCCTGGTTCAGCAAATTCTCGAGAATTTTGAGTATTCGTAGTTTCTAGTTAAACTACCAATTGAAATTCTCGCGGGAGTTCCAGTGAGTATTCAAAAGCATCTGGAGCAATAAAGTTGTATTATTTATGTAAATAAATAATTCCCAAATAATGAATTTGCCTCTACATTTTGGGGGAAATACTTTCTTAAAAACTTATCTTTCAGAAATTCCTGGAGAAATTCTTGATATATCTGAAAATATGATCAGAAATGAAATCTCTGAGAGGTTCATATTGCAATCGCTGATGAAATAACTGAATGCTAACTTTCTGCAGTGGCCATTTACGGTACCATAAAATTCTCCACTGGCTTTCTATTTTCTATTAGTATTCTATTATATACTAAAATATCTTTAAAATGACCATCAAAAATACTAAACTGAAGATTTCCCTAGAAATCGTTTCCAAAATTCTATCACGAGTAATCTTTCCATATATTCCACCAAAAGTTCATCCAGAATGTCTTTTTTTTCTCTGGGCATTCTGTTATTGCCTATTAGTTCCCCAAACGAACTTACCAAGAATTTTTCAGAAGAGATTTTTGGAATATTACTAAGAAATCCACTAATAATAAGTTCGTAAATCCTATAATCATACTGAGAATTTCGACCCCCTCAGGATTATCTTTATTATTTTTATTTGCTTAAACAAATGCATAATTTGTACTAGTTGGTCATCTATGATTTTAAGGAATGTTTAATAATGTCTTAACTTCAATGCCCATCATTGGATAAGAGACAAACAACACATAACTTATTTTCAAGTTCATATGAATACTATGTTAAATCCAAGGAAAATATTCAATATCAATTCTCTTATTTTTTTCTTAGTAAGGCCGTTACAAATATTTATTTCACTTTTTGTCCCACCACTCTTTGGTTGGTTGAGGGGGGGATAAAAATAATAAAGCATTTAATCTGAAAAATATTAAAAAGTCATCGGATTTGTTAAAGAATTTTTAGCAAAACCCGATATTTTGCTAAATATTTTTTTGTCTGCCCCCTCAAAATGCAAAATCCAGCCAAAAATTTTTGAAGGGGGAGGGGGGAGACAAAAAGTCAAAATTAAATTTGTATCAGCCTAATTTTCACTGTAAATCATTCTATTTTAGAATCGGAAAAAAATTCAAAAACCTATCGGGAAAACCGGGAAAAACTCGGGAATTTTATTTGCCGCTCTGAGTGGCCACCCTGAATAATTAGGTGCAATTTGATGAAAAATCATCATTTTTGTCACTTTGTCAGCCCCTTGCCAAGCGAGGGGTCCATCAACGTTACCCAACCAAAGTGGTTTTCATCCTTTTTTATCATATTCTAGGGAATAAGCAAGAAAAAATTGAAATCCCAGACTTTATGTAAATGGCGGCCTGGTTTCAGCGAGAATTACTCAGCAGGAAATTTTGGAGGAATGTCAAAAGTAATTTCTGGAGGAATTCTAGGAAGAATTTTAGAAAGAATTCCTTGGGAATCAAAGTTACTAACAAGGGAAGGTTACGATAGTGTCCCCGGGGATTTCAACCGGACTGTTTTCGTTGCATTCTACATGTGGAAATATTATTAAATCCAAAGCCTTTCGGGTGATAGGCCAGTTTTGTAGTCAGGAGGGGCCTTCAAAGGAACAAATTTCACCAAATATAACATTTTTCAAAAAGCTCAAACGTCACCAATATGCAAATTTCAACATATATTGTAGTAAAAACAAACAGAATATACATGAATACATAATTTCATTACAAATTTAATTAACCATAGGCGTTACCAGGATGAGATGGGTGATACACATAGTGATACATTTTTCTGCTGCTATTCTGCTATTATCAACGCATCCCCTGGCTTTCGCCCATCTGCGTTGTCTTTTCACTAGGCAATACGTCTACCAATTGATGTTTATGGGCTTGCCGGACCAAGTCATGTAGCTAAGCCAAACACCCCACCTACAACTGTTGGGTAGGCACCATTGTCCCGCCCACTGGTCTTTTACAGCTAGTTGTAGGTGCATGTGTGCGTGTAAGTATTGGTGTATGTGTGTTAGTGTTGGTGTATTGTAGGCGCCAACTCGTTCTAATCCACTCTGATTGCTAACACCCTATTGAACCATTACCCTCAAATCTGGCAATCTATGAAATAGAATGAGGAATAATAGTCAGTTAATCAAACAAGGAATATTAGTAATAAAGTGAAGATACAATGAAGCAACGCCCCGAACCTCGAGAGCACAAACCCCAAGAACCAAATGACAGGCTGCGTGAACAGTCGATCGACTGGCCACCACCAGTGAATAACCAATCGAGCAAACCCTCCAGCACAAACCGCCACCAGCTCTCTCGACCTGCGCCCAACAAATCCGAGGCACAGCCCAGCCATAGCTTCACCTTAAAACCAAAATCTAGCTTGCAAAGCAAATACTTCCCAAGTAACCACGCAGCTCGGGCCGCAAATCACGCACAACACGTCACAAATGAGACAAACACTACCCCGCCCGTACAACCGAAACCGATCTAGGGTAGAGAAGGGTCTCTTTCCACTACAACCCCGACTCAACTGCACCCACAGGGAGCGCACCCCACACACACACTGCACTCATGCATCCATCACGACCCGAGCCGCACGGTCACCTGGGTTGCTTCTATCTGCATGACCTCACCCAACCCGTAACGCAGAATTTAAATCCCTCTCTTGCATTACAAAGCAGTCCCTTTTCCCAAAGTTTGTGCGTGGTATAAATGAGATTATAAAGCTGAAGAAATCGTCACCAACACAACCGCCAACAATGAGCACTCAATGGTGTTGGCAGAATCAATGACGACCTCATCAGTCCCAAACCCAATTATCCTACACTACCCAAGTAACCACAATGCTGAAGCCGTAAGCACTGCACGTACGTACAGACCTACCCGCACCGCCTAGACAAACCTCCTAGGCCGAACACAAGCGAAAAGCGGCGCCACCACTGTTAAACCACGACTAAGCCAGTAGGTATAATCGCAATTCAGCAATCGTAGATCCATTCCCCGCTCCTACTCAGCCCTAACGATCCATAGCAATGCTTGTCAATATATGCACCCCACACATGCAACCCCCACAACCCAACAGTATGGTCACTTGAGTATCCCTGGGATTTTGATTACATGATGGTCAGGGATCACAGCCATCAAAACGTTCCACACTTTGCCAGGGCTTGCGACCTGTAACCATGATGATTTCCGCAATGGGAAACCATGATGGCTAGCGGTGTTGTGTGATACGTTTTTATTCAAATAACATCAACTGGTTTTTACCCTGGTACGCCTATGGCATATTATATTTGTTACGAAAACATGTATTCGCGCATATACTGCATGTTTCTACTACAATATATGTTGAAATTCGCATATTGATGACGTTTGAGCTTTTTGAAAAATGTTATATTTGGTCAAATTTGCCCCTTTGAGGGCCCCTCTTGACTACACCACTGGCCCATCACCCGAAAGGCTTTGGATTTAATCATGTTTTCACATTTAGAATGCAACAACAATAGTCCGGTTGAAATCGCCGGGGGACACCATCGTAACCTTCCCTCGTAAGAAGACTAAGAGCTTTAACATAGAAAGCAATTTAGTTCAAGATTCACTCACCACGTGGGCCTAGTATTATTAAAAGCATCCAGATTAGTATAAACGTCGTATATCTTGCGTTCTGGACCACTTTGAAAGGATACTGTCTTCGACAAAGTTGCTCAGAAGACTAAGAAAGAGCTTTCAAATAGGTGACAATTTAGTTCGAGAATCACTCCCAACGTGGCGCTAGTGTTCTAAGAAGCTTCCAGTTTAATCTCAATGTCGTGTACCCCGTATTACATAAAAATAAAAACTTAAAAAAAAAGTATACCCCGTATTCTGGATCTGAACTTAGAAAGATGATGTCTTCGGCAAAATTGCTCAGAAGACAAAGAGTTTTCACATATAAAAATATATAGCTCGAGAATCACACACTACGTACCGGTACCGCTAGAGTTCTTAGGAGGCCAGGTGTCTTACCTTCAACATCATCTCAGTAGGTTCTTCAGAAATCTATTTTGTTTTTTTTTCTCAGTAATTGGAGTAGTGTGCGGTAGATCGGCAGCAGCAAAGCTTCGCGCGCTGGCTTTGCTAGATTTTTGCGATTTTTCTTCTCTGCGGGGCTCCGACGACGACGACGGGACGCCAAGCAGTCAGTAGTGTGCGGTAGTTCGGTAGCAGCAAAGCTTCGCGCGCTTGCTTTGTTAGATTTTTGCGATTTTTCTTCTCTGCGGGGCTCCGACGACGACGACGGGACGCCAAGCAGTCAGTAGTGTGCGGTAGTTCGGCAGCAGCAAAGCTTCGCGCGCTTGCTTTGTTAGATTTTTGCGATTTTTTCTTCTCTGCGGGGCTCCGACGACGGGACGAAGTGTGCGGTGGACGCGTCGTGGCTTGAGTCGGTTCCGAATTTTTCGCTTTCCGTCGGCGCTACTTCCCAATACACTTTTAGTGGATAATAATTTTTTTTTTTTTTTGCATTAACACAAAAGAGTGGAAAATGATAGTTCGGGCTCGCCGGTCGAGAAAAAAATCCGGGCGCCGACAAGTGAGTCGCGTTCAGTGTATTTCTGTGTGGAATAGACTAAAGGTCTCTGCTCCCTAGTGGAGTGGAGACGCGCGATAGAATTTCCTTTTTGGCTAGTTCTTGCGTCGAAAAGTGGTCGATTGTTAACGGCGGTTTGTGTATATTGATCCATTGTCAAATCATATCACCAACTATAGGTGACTCCCGGACTGACAATGTACCTTACCCTACTAACAAAAAATTCCTTCCTGAGACAAACGTGGAGATGCAGCGATTCGCGGTCTTTTTAACAACGTTTGTCTTACTAACATTCCCTCCCATCCTCGATGACCGTAAGGACGTGGCCGGCGCCGTTATTGACCTTATTAAAGTTGAGAGCTCTCGAACTGTGTACATTGAGAATAGTAAGCTAGTCCCAAGCCCTATTCATTGGTTCCTTGTGCAATTTCGATTGCTCTGGTCAATCACGGAGTAGCAACTACGAATTGTGCGGTCATCTATGCTCATGCTCATGCTCATGCTCAATCTATTTTGTTTTTTTTTCTCAGTAATTGCTTTGGAAATTCGTGCAGCACCTTCTTAAAGAATATCATTGGATATTTAATTGGGAATCCCTTCGGTAATTACTCTTCGGCAACATTTGGAATTTTTTGATTTTTTTTTTGAGATTCCTAAGGCAATTTTTATTTTTGAAATACTTCTGGATTATTTTTAAGAAATTTCTATAGCAATTCTTTTGGAAATTGTCTCAGCTACTGCTTTGAAAATTGTGTACGCCATTCCTTTGATAAAAGAATTCTAGTTTTGTGAGAAACTTCGTTAGAATTTTCTTTGAAAGAAGCGGCAATTTGAATTTGAGGCAATTTTTTTTTGAGAAATTGTTAGGCAATAAAATCACAAAGCGATTCCTGAAAATCGTTTGCATAGATAAGCTGAAGACACCTTAAAGGAATTTCCTTACAATTTGCTACAAATTTTGCCTAAGGGAATCCAAAAGAAATTGTCGAAGGACGCCCCAAGGTAATTCCCGAAAAAAGCATCCAAAAGAGTTGCGGAAGAAATTATAAAGAATACCGAATAAGCTGTTAAAGACACTTTCGAAAGAATTTAAAAAAATCAAGACCAACAATTTAAAAGGCCGCATCGACATTTCGTAAACAAAGTTGTTTCTGTCGGCTTAGGGCCTTCTGAGATCCACTCATACATCTCACCACCAATAACAGAAAGCGCCAACATCAAGCATTCTGCTAGTGCTGGTGAGATGCGTGGATGGAGTTCAGAAAGCCCTAACTCGTTTACGCAATGTTAATGAGGCCTTTTCAATTGTTAGTCTTGAATTGCATAAAAAAATCTTCAAGGAATGCTTGATACTGGATACGAAATTCGCATTGAACGAAATTGCAAAAATAAAAACAAAGAATTTACAGAGAGTTTTATCAAAGAAATTTCTGAAGCAATTTCCAAAGAAAATTATCGCAATAATCGAAAAGAATTCAAATAAATTGCTGAAAAAAAATGAAAAAAAAACTCAAAGAATCCTCAAAGGCATTGCTGAATGGAATTCTAGAAAATGGACAAAGGAATTCGGAAAGGAATTTCCGAAAAAAAAAAATCTAAAAATGTGCCCTGAAGAATTGTCAAAAAACTGAAGAAATTTCCGAAGAAGTTACCAAAGAAATTCCCTGATTATATCTTAATACTGGCCGGAGACGTAAAAAATCCAATCAAATAGAGAATCTGAATAATTTTCAATTGAAATGCAGAATTAGGCCGATGCAAATATTATTTTTCTTTTATGTCCGAGACCTCTCATCAGGTACGAGGGGGGGGACAAAAATAAATAAGGAACAAACGAAAAAAAACTATTGAAAAATTGGAATTTTTACCAACTATTGAAAAAATATTTTTCAACTATTGAAAAATAGTTGCTTGTAAAAAAATTGTCTATTGAAAATGAAGTCATGAGACGCCATGTTTTTTTTTCGCCCCTTCAATATTTTGAGATTTTTGAAGGGGGGGGTGACATAAAACAAATTAAATATTTGCATCGGCCTTATTTTCCAACAAAAAGTGCTGAACCAATTGCCAAAAGAAATTCAGTGGTTTTTCGGTTTTATCACAGTAAATAAAATACCGTAAGAGATATTGAGGCTTGAAATCGGGTTTTTAATCATAATGATCCCAATGCACGACCAAGGTTAAAGGAATTTCGAAAAAACGAAATTGAGTTTATTTTTGAAACGTTGAAATACTAAAGCATCCGGTTTTTGGGAAAATGTTGAAGGGAAATGTTGGCAAAGTTCTGATTAAATGTCTTTGTTTACAATAATTGCTGGAGAAATTCAGGTAGAATTTGGCGTTCTTCGAAGAATTTTTACAACAAACTTTACATGAATTATACCGTACACTGATCTAGGGATTTTGCCATTTGTTTTCACAATTTATCATTTAGAAAATCCTATGAAATTTCTTACAAGTTCTATAACTGAGGGGATTAGAAGCAAAGGGGTGTAAGTGAAAAAAAAACACTTTTGAGTATTTGAGGTTTAAAGATTTTCACCAATTATCGCTTATAAAATGTATGGAGTTTCAAAACCGACCCAATTTTCTCCGATTTATTGTAGCTTTTATAATCATCGTAAAAATAATAAATAATAAATGTTAAAAATAATAAAAATAATAAAAAATTCCTGAAAGCTCGAAATCTGAAGATTTTTAATGGTCACTTACACCCTTTTGCTTCTGGGTCCCTTAAGCAGAAGCTGCTCCAGAAAATTTACTAGAAATTACAGACATATTATTTAAATTACTGCAGGTTTTTTTTTCACTAGCAGTTAAATAGTATAAAGTAGCACTACTGCAATTTCCGTTAAAAATATCTCTTGGGAATCTCGCAGGGTCTCAAAACTTGTTGCCCTGACCTTTAATTCGATTTGCGATAAAATGTTCTAACGCGGTGCTAGTGGTATATATGGTTTACAGTGGGCGAGCGATTGCATAATTATTTCCTTCACTTTCGCTTATTGTTTCTCATTATGATGTGGCAACCCAAGTAACAATGAATGCTGAACAGTGAGAGTATTAGCTGAACAATGTCTGGTTAATGGTGTCAATGGCTGAACACAATGACAGCTGAATATTGGTCTGAAGTATGGCTTGTTCAACCTCCGTAAGCAGCAATACATAGATGCCTGAATATCAAGTTGAAATCATCTGTGTAACCAGCTTTAAAACATACACTCTCATGCAGAATTTATCATCAGTTGTTCAACCTTCAATCAAATATTTTTTGACAGTTGGCCCAAATTTGTTACCTGGATATGTTTTCGTGAAGTGCACATCGCTTCTTCAGCCTCAATACAGGCTTAGTTTAACTTATGTTCTTGACTATTCAGACACAACAAGTAATGCTCTTGTTTTCGAGGATAGGTATACAGTTGTGTGTGGTGTATGTGCTAAGGTGAGTGACTCTAAATCCGGAGGTTCGAGTTCAGTTTTCCCACAGATTAATTTACACATTCCTAAACATCTCCTCTGGAAATAGAAGCAGCTAATGGTAAAAATAGGCTCACGAAAGCGTTTCTATTTTTATTTTTAAACAATTTATAAATCTAATTCATAACTGATTTAGCGCATATTAAGCCTTAAGGCTGCCTTTTAATGAACCTCAAATCAGCTAAAGGTTGAATAAAATCACCAAAATTAGATGTTTAGGAGCTGAATAAAGGATTATACCTCTTGTGCTCATCTTTTGTTCAAATTAAGGCTGATTTAAAATAGTTAGAGAAACGCTTGTATATCATCGAATTGTTACCTGGGAAGCACCATTACCATCTGAAAATAGGAGATCGCCGGCACTTACATACTGAAGATGCCTTTTACATCAAGCAGTTATCTAATTGATCCCCTGTGTAAATGCAGCTAACTAAGGAATACTGACTGGAGTACCTACTATTCTAAATACAGTGCCACCCCTCAATGTTGAATATTGAAGTTCTTTGCAAATTATGATTAGAGCTATCATTGTACCTATTTTTGGTTGCCTTCAGCCACCATTCCCAGCTTACCAAACCGCATCGTATGCGCCAATAGTGCGAAATATTGGCTCGTAAATGCCCCGTAATTAATTAGTGCTTGGTGGCAGCAAATAACACTAGTTAGGTCACGGATGATGGAGGAGATGGACCCATAAATAGAGTCTCCTGCCATGAGGTAACCAAGGCGGTCATCGTCTCTATAGCCACAGTCGGTGATGATTGATTTCCATGTAATGGAATCACATAATTGCCAGGTGGGTTGTTGATAATGAAGATATTTATAACGATTAATTGTGCAGTGCAGATCGACCGACGACGCACGAAGACGAGCTGGGGCAATTGAAGGAAATTATAGACTTTATGGGAAAGTGGCAAGTGAGGATCATTGAATGCGACGAAGGCAGAATGCCTTCGAGCGGGCAATCAATTACATGTTGTTCCAGGTAGAAGAGAAGCGACTCCTTTGCGATGTGAAGAATCTTCAAGAAGATGGGGAACCGCAAGAAATACAATCGTCTGATACATATTCATTGCGCAGACCGGATCGAATGCAGTTTATCCAATGCTACTGCAATTGCGTACCGAGAAATAGAATTTTCTGAGTGGTTTGTTCCATCGAAAGCATTTCCAACCATTAGTGAAGTAAACAATCTCGCAATAAATAAATTGCATCCGTTATTGAGTTCTGGATTCTCAGGCTGCTTCTACATCATTACCAATTCAGGACACACAGATCGAAATGGGTCATAATCGAATCAAAACATAAACAAACTCGCTTCTTCGAAGACGATTACGCAACTCTCAGCTTTACCTCATCGGCAACGGTTGAATTGCAATTTGAGGAAGAATAATAGTTAAGTGTGTTTTCGGGGGATTTGTGTGATTTTGATTACCTCATTCAACACGCGCTGGGGGAAACAACCAGACGGTCATTTGCATATGGATGAGAAAATTAGAGAACAAATTTCAAGCGCATCATGTGTTCAAATATTTTGCTATGCCAGTTTGATGACGGCTGGATTTACGATTGAATGCATTGCATTGGAAGATATCAATCGTTTGGTTTCAATGTAAAATTTAACTAGCTAGAAAAAGGTAAATAGCTAGCCAAAACGGTAGCAGCCTGAGGGCGATGGGTATGATTCCCAGTCGCTTCGGGAACTTTTCGTGAAAGAAATTTTCTTGAATTCATTGGGAAAACGTTATCTTAATGTCTATCATTGCGAACAATAGATATATCATTCAAACTTTCGCCAGTTGATTCAAAACATCATTGAATCAAATACTAGCATGGAACGAGCTCACCAATTAGTATGTATCTATCAAACGCTTCATCCTTGACGGAAGCGTCCGTTTTCAATCTCAAAAATACGCAATATCCATTGCGAGTTTTAGCTCCTCCCATCCCTCCGGCCAACAATGAAGCAATGGATGGCTATATACGGAAATGGTGAGCTCGTTCCAAGCTATTATTTGATTCAAGAGTGATTTAAATCATCTTACCAAAGTTTTTTCATTTTTTTTTCAGAAGCCGAACAAATCAATCTTAAACGCTCAGTAAACTGCTCCCAGTTGTTTTCGAGGATATGCATCACTGTCC